>NC_073381.1:34973845-35028845 GCF_028641065.1 Leucoraja erinaceus
ATCACAATGAATGGTGGTGCAGGCTTGAATGGCCTCCTCCTGCACCTGTTTTCTATGTTTCTATGCGATAACCACAAAGAATGCTGAGAACTACTGGACCAGTACAAATTTAATAACACATCCTTTGAATACCATCCTAAGCTGTAATCAGTGTTCTCTGTCTGGTTGGAGATTCGTTTAATTTTTTTTCTCGTATACAAAACGCTTTGTTTAAGGAAAATTAATAGGTACATGAAATCCACTTTTGAAATTCGTCCTCTGCATATTCTTCAATTAAACCTAATTAATTTTATTGGGGACATAGAAGGAATTTGTTTTCATCCTTTAGTTGACAAAAATGTTAATGGTCCATCTGCACAAGCTCACTCCATAGTTATTCAGAACCACCATGCAAGCAGAACTATCAAGTACAACTCCAAGTTTAGCAAAATAGTTTTTTTAATTTTAAGATGTTTCTTTATTCGTAATTACAATGGTGTGTAAGTCAGTGTGTGTGAGTGTATGTGAGTGTGAGTGTGTGTGTGAGTGTGAGTGTGAGTGTGAGTGTGTGTGTGTGTAAGTGTATGTGTGTGTGAGTCTGTGTGTGTGTGAGAGTGTATGTGAGTGTGAGTGTGAGTGTGTGTGTGTGTGTGTGTGTGTGTGTGTGTGTGTGTGTGTGTGTGTGGGGGTATTTTTGCCAAAATTCAAAAGGGGGGGGGGGTGATTGGCGGACAGGTGGAGCAAGTGGCAATGGCTAGAGGTGAAATGTAAACAAAAGAGATTTGTTAAGAAGAGGAGTGGTGAAATGTAAAGCCAGAGAAAGGAATCAAGTCATTATCAAATTATGCAGAAAAATGCAGCAATTGGCTTTGGGTCAAAAGGAAAGCTAACAATTGGGCTGCAAGATGAAAACAAAAGAGTTCAAGACGGAACTGCAGATGCTGGAAGATCGAAGGTACACAAAAATGCTGGAGAAACTCAGCGGGTGCAGCAGCATCTATGGAGCGAAGGAAATAGTTGACATTTCGGGCCAAAACCCTTCTTCAGACTGATGGGGGGGGGGGGGGGGAAAAGGGAGGGGGAGAAGACCGAGGGCGGGGGGATGGGAGGAGACAGCTCCAGGGTTAAGGAAGGGAGGAGACAGCAAGGGCTAGCAAAATTGGGAGAATTCAATGTTCATGCCACCCGGACGCAAGCAACCCAGGTGGAATATGAGGTGCTGTTCCTTCAATTTCCGGTGTTGCTCACTCTGGCAATGGAGGAGACCCAGGACAGAAAGGTCGGATTGGGAATGGGAGGGGGAGTTGAAGTGCTGAGCCACCGGGAGTTCAGGTAGGTTATTGCGGACTGAGCGGAGGTGTTCGGCAAAACGATCGCCCAACCTCCGCTTAGTCTCACCGATGTAAATCAGCTGACATCTAGAGCAATGGATGCAGTAGATGAGGTTGGAGGAGATACAGGTGAACCTTTGTCGCACCTGGGACGACTGCTTGGGTCCTTGAATGGAGTCGAGGGGGGAGGTGAAGGGACAGGTGTTGCATTTCTTGCAGTTGCAACAGAAAGTGCCCGGGGAGGGGGTGGTACGGGAGGGAAGGGAAGAATTGACAAGGGAGTTGCGGAGGGAGCGGTCTTTGCAGAAGGCAGACATGGGGGGAGATGGGAAGATGTGGCGAGTGGTGGGGTCACGTTGGAGGTGGCGGAAATGGCGGAGGATTATTTGTTGCATTTGCCGGCTGGTGGGGTGAAAGGTGAGGACTAGGGGGACTCTGCCCTTGTTGCGAGTGCCGGGATGGGGAGAGAGAGCAGTGTTGCGGGGTATGGAAGAGACCCTGGTGCGAGCCTCATCTATGGTGGAGGAGGGGAATCCCCGTTCCCTGAAGAGCGAGGACATTTCCGATGCCCTGGTGTGGAAGTCTCATCCTGGGAACAGATGCGGCGTAGGCGGAGGAATTGGGGGTAGGAGATGGAGTCTTTGCACGGGGCAAGGTGGGAAGACATGTAGTCCAGATAGCCATGTGAGTCAGTGGGTTTGTAGTGTATATCGGTCAGATGTCTGTCCCCTGCGATGGAGATGGTGAGGTCAAGGAATGGTAGGGAAGTGTTGGAAATGGTTCAGGTGTATTGGAGTGCCGGATGGAAGTTGGTGGTGAAGTGGATGAAGTCAGTCAGTTGTGTGTGGGTGCGGGAAGTGGCCCCAAAGCAGTCGTCAATGTAACGGAGGTAGAGGTCGGGGATGGGGCCCTGGTACGTATTGAACAAGGATTGTTCAACGTACCCGACAAAGCTGGGGTCCATGCGTGTGCCCATAGCTACGCCTTGTGTTTGGAGGAAATGGGAGGAGTCAAACGTAAAGTTGTTGAGGGTGAGGACCAACTCCGCTAGGTGGAGGAGAGTATCAGTGGCTGGGTATAGGTTGCTCCTCTGGTCGAGGAAGAACCGGAGGGCTTTGAGGCCATCCTGGTGGGGGATGGAGGTGTAGAGTGACTGGACGTCCATGGTGAAGATGACGGGGTGAGGGCCTAGAGAGTGGAATGCGCGGAGGCGGCGGAGAGTGTCTGAGGTGTCTAGAACATAGGTGGGAAGGGATTTGACCAAGGGGGATAGTATGGAGTTAAGGTATGTGGAGATGAGTTCGGTGGGGCACGAACAAGCAGAGACAATGGGTCTGCCGGGAGAGCCGGGTTTGTGGATTTTGGGGAGAAGGTAAAAACGGGCCGTGCGGGGCTGGGGAACGATGAGGTTGGAAGCTTGATCGGGCAGGGCGTGGGAATTGATGAAGTCGGTGATGGTGCTAGATATGGTGGCCTGGTGCTCGTCAGTGGGGTCATGGTCCAAGGGTATTTAGGAGGAGGTGTCCGAGAGTTGGCGCATGGTCTCAGCTTTGTAGAGATCGACGCGCCATACTACCACGGCACCTCCCTTGTCGGCTGGTTTGATAACCCAATCTGGGTTTTTGCGGAGTGATTCAATGGCAGTGCGTTCAGGGGGGGAGAGATTGGAGTGAGACAGGGGAGTGGAGAAGTTGAGGCAGTTGACGTCGCGGCGGCAGTTCTGGATAAAGAGTTCCGGGGGGTGTACCTGGGACGCCAGTTATCACCGTTGAGCCTTCTGGAGATGTTGTGGGCTTATCAATGAAACGTCAAAGAAGGAGGGTGCCCACCTGATGACCCCGATGACGTACACTTTCACCACTCCAATCCCACTGCAAATATCAAGAGTGCCGACTTACTACAGGGATTGAAACATCAAGTCCTATTAGCTCTTCTGCTATTAATTCACAAGCCTTAGTCTCTACAGGTCATACACTTGCTTCAGCAGCCTTCTTCCTATTTATATATATATATACAGGAAGAACTGCTTGTTTTTACATTGCACACATTTTCTTTCAACATCATTTTTCGTCTTCATGAGCTTTTTAGTCTTTCGCTGCTAGATCCAAACTTCCCAAACTTCCCAGCCCTTGTCACAACCTCAAATTTTAGTTGACAGAATTTGCAGTAAACCTTCAGATTTTACATGTGAAAGTAATGTTTAAATATTGATGCCTTGTCTGTTTTGTCACAATTGACATGGTCCTTCCAGGACTTAAGCTTAGTCCTTGGCTTCCTTGATGGCTCTGTGATCTGAGGGAGCCCCCCCCGCAGAGAGTGCACCTAGAATGCTCTGCCTGGGAGAGTGGTGGAAGCAGAATCACTAACAGCATGTAACAAGCACTTGATTCGCCTTGGGATAGAATCAATTATCCAAACCATTGAATATTCCATCATTAACTGTTTGTATTTCAGATTTCCAGCAACAGCAGCAAAGAAAACATCCAAATCAACTCCCGTGTTAGACACATCTCTCCACTCTCCCATTTAATTGCTTGATAGCAAGATTTCTTAGAGATCAAGCTCCTTGTTTAGGCATCTGGTTAATTGGGCTGAGGAAGAGGATTTCCTGGAGTGTATATGGGATGGTTTTCAAAACCAATATGTGGAGGAACCAACAAGGGTGTAGGCCATCTTAAACTGTGTATTGTCTAATGAGGAAGGATTAATTAACAAACTTGTGCAAAGCTCCTTGGGCAACAGTGACCATAATATGGTGAAATTCTGCATTAAGATGGAGAGTGAAGGTAAACAGGAAATGCTGGAGGAACTCAGTGGGAAAGGCAGCTTCTCTGGAGAGAAGGTGACATTTCGGGTCGAGACCCTTCTTCAATCTAGTCCCGCTGAGTTACTCCAGCATTTTGTGTCTACCTTCAATTTAAACCAGCATCTACAGTTCTTTCCTACACAAGAAGAAGAGTGACACAATTAATTCAGAGACGAGGGTCCTGAACTTAAAGAAAGGAGACTTAGATTGTATGAAACAGGAATTGACTAGGATAGACTGGCAAATTATACTTAAAGGGTTGACGGTGGAGATGCAATGTCAAAGATTTAAAGATCGCATAAATGAACTCAGAAATTGTCCATCCCTGTCTGGCAAAAAAAAAAAACAGGGAAGGCGGCTAACGAGGGAAATTGGGGATAGTGTTAAATCCAAGGAAGAGGCATATATATTGGTCAGAGGAAGCAGCAAACAGGAGGACTGGGTGAAATTTAGAACTCAACAGAGAACAAAAGGGTTAATTAAGAGGGGGAAAAATAGAGCATAAAAGAAAGCTGCGGGGAATATAAAAACTGACTGTAAAAGCTTCTTTAAATATGTGAAGAGGAAAGGATTAGTGAAGATTAGTAAATGTAGAGGTCCCTTACAGTCAGAAACAGGTGAATTTATAATGGGAAATAAGGAAATGGCAGAACAGTTAAATGAGTACTTTGGTTCTGTCTTCACTAAGGAAGACACAAACAATATCTCGAAAATACTAGGGGACCGAGGATCTAGTGGGAGGGAGGAACTGAAGGGAATCCACATCAGTCAAGAAATGATGTTGGGTAAACTGTTGGGACTGAAGACAGATAAATCCACAGGGCCTGAGTATCCCAGAGTACATCCCAGAGGACTCAAAGAGGTGGCCCTAGAAATCGTGGATGCATTGGTGATTATTTTCCAATGTTCTCTCGACTCTGGATCAGTTGCTGTGGACTGGGGGGTAGCTAATGTAACCTCACTTTTTAAGAAAGGAGGGAGAGAGAAAACTGGGAATTATAGACCAGTTAGCCTTACATCGGCAGTGGGGAAGATGCTCGAGTCAATTATTAAAGATGTTATAGCAGCACATTTGGAAAACAGTGGCAGGATAGGTCAAAGTCGGCATGGATTTATGAAGGGAAAATCATGCTTGACTAATCTTCTGGAATTTTTTGAGGATGTAGCAAGTAGAATGGTTAAAGGAGAGCCAGTGGATGTGGTGTATCTGGACTTTCAAAAAGATTTTGACAAGGTCCCACACAAGAGATTAGTGTTCAAAATCAGAGCACATGTATTGCGGATAGGGTATTGACATGGGTAAAAAACTGGTTTGCAGGCAGGATACAAAGAGCAGAAATTAACAGATCCTTTTCAGAATGACAGGCTAGTGGGGTGCCTCAAGGCTCAGTGCTGGGACCCCAGTTATTCACAATATATATTAATGATTTAGACGAGGGAATTAAATGTAACATCTCCACATTTGCGGATGACACAAAGCTGGGTGTCAGTGTGAGCTGTGAGGAGGATGCTATGAGGCTGCAGGGTGACTTGGATGGGTGGGTAGATGCATTGCAGATGCAGTACAATGTGGATAAATGTGAGATTATCCACTGTGGTGGCAAGAACAGGAAAGCAGATAATTATCTGAATGGTGTCAGATTAGGAAAAGGGGAAGTGCAACGAGACCTGGGTGTCCTCCTCCTTTTTCCTTCCTTCTCCCCGCCACCCCCTATCAGTCTGAAGAAGGGTTTTGGCCCGAAACATTACCTATTTCCTTCACTCCATAGATGCTGCTGCACCCGCTGAGTTTCTCCAGCATTTCTGTGTACCTGTCCTTGTACATCAGTCACTTAAAGTAAGCATGCAGGCACAGCAGTCAGTGAAGAAAGCAAATGGTATGTTAGCTTTCATAGCAAGAGGATTTGAGTATAGGAGCAAGGACATCCTACTGCAGTTGTACAGGGCCTGGTGGAACCGAACCTGGAGTATTGTGTGCAGTTTTGGTCTCCTAATTTAAGGAAGGACATTCTTGCTATTGAGGGAGTGCAGCAGCGTAGGTTCACCAGGTTAGTTCCCAGAATGGCAGTAGGGTATGAAGAATGGGTCAACTGGGCTTGTATTCACTGGAATTTAGAAGGATGAGAGGGAATCTTATAGAAACGTATAACATTCTTAAAGGATTGGACAGGCTAGATGCAGGAAAAATGTTCCCCATGTTGGGTGAGTCCAGAATCAAGGGGCATGGGTTAAGAATAAGGCGTAGGCCATTTAGGACTGATATGAGGAAGAACCTTTTCAACCAGAGAGTTGTAAATCTGTGGAATTCTCTGCCACATAAGGCAGTGGAGGCCAATTCGCTGGATGTTTTCAAGAGAGTTAAGGGCCTGTCCCACTGTACGAGGTAATTCAAGAGTTCTCCCGAGTTTCCCCTGATTCGAACTCGGAGAATTAAGATAATAGCTAATCGTAGGTACTCGGGGCTCTCGTGGACAATTTTCAACATGTTGAAAATCATCATGAGCTTACCACGTTTCCCAAGTACCTGCCGTTAGCATTACGAGCCGCTAAGAGATGTCCCGAGCTCCGACGTACCCGCTACGTACATTCCACATACTTACCACGAGTTTGATTTTTTTTTAACTCGGGAGAGCTCTTGGGTAAACTCGTATAGTAGGACAGGCCCTTTAGATTTAGCTCTTCGGACTAACGGAATCAAGGGTTATGGGGGAAAAGCGAGAACGTGGTACTGATTTTGGATGATCAGCCATATTTAATGTCGGTGCTGGCTCGAAGGGCTGAATGGCCTATTCCTATTTTCTATGTTTCTAATTACTGAAGGGAATCCAACTAAAAGACACCACTTTAACCCTGGGCACAAGCAAAGTGTGATAAAGCGTTCAAGTACAGGTGATTGTTGGTCGACGTGGACTTAGTGGGCCGAAGGGCTTGTTTCCATACTGTATGTCTAAACTAATCTAAAAAAAAATTTCTTTCAGGAACCGAAGATTCAATAACTGCTATAATTCTCATGAAGTTGTGAGGTATTTGATTTTCAAAACTAAATTGCGAACAGATCAATCGCAAACAAATTGTCTGAACTTATTTTTTCTATTGTCTGCCAGTCGATGCTTAAAAAGATTTTGTTCACTGAAGGAATTATTTAACTTAGCATTAAACTGATCGATAATAAATTTTGAAGCTTAACATGCTGTATCACCAATTAGAAATCATGACACATACTCTAATTATGAATAGCATTGAGTTAGAACGTCTCTTTGAGTGGTGATTATAATAGCAAGGCTTGCAGCACATCCTCATTTAACTCAAAGTAAATTGACATTAAAGAAGTCAGGTAGCTGCAATGTGATGGCAGTCTTGAGACCTTCACACATGAAATAGACCAAGCTTCATGCCATGAGGAACCAATGAGAGTTTTAAATGAACTTTTAAAACAAACTGAGAAACATAGAAACATAGAAAATAGGTGCAGGAGTAGGCCATTCGGCCCTTCGAGCCTGCACCGCCATTCAATATGATCATGGCTGATCATCCAACTCAGTATCCTGTTCCTGTCTTCTCTCCATACCCCCTAATCCCTTTAGCCACAAAGGCCATATTTAACTGGCCTCAACTACCTTCTTCGGCAGAGAATTCCAGAGATTCACCACTCTCTGTGTGAAAAAGGTTTTCCTCATCTCGGTCCTAAAAGATTTCCCCTTTCTCCTTAAACTGTGACCCCTTGTTCTGGACTTCCCCAACATCGGGAACAATATTCCTGCATCTAGCTTGTCCAACCCCTTAAGAATTTTGTACGTTTCTATAAGATCCCCCCTCAACCTTCTAAATTCTAGCAAGTACAAACCGAGTCTATCCAGTCTTTCTTCATATGAAAGTCCTGACATCCCAGGAATCAGTCTGGTGAACCTTCTCTGTACTCCCTCTATGGCAAGAATGTCTTCCCTCAGATTAGGAGACCAAAACTGTACGCAATACTCCAGGTGTGGTCTCACCAAGACCCTGTACAACTGCAGGAGAACCTCCCTGCTCCTATACTCAAATCCTTTTGCTATGAATGCTAACATACTATCCGCCTTCTTCACTGCCTGCTGGACCTGCGTGCCTACTTTCAATGACTGGTGTACCATGACATCCAGGTCTCGTTGCATCTCCCCCTTTCCTAATCGGCCACCATTCAGATAATAATCTACTTTCCTGTTTTTGCCACCAAAGTGGATAACCTCACATTTATCCACATTATACTGCATCTGCCATGCATTTGCCCACTCACCCAGCCTATCCAAGTCACCTTGCAGCCTCCTAGCATCCTCCTCACAGCTAACACTGCCCCTCAGCTTTGTGTCATCCGCAAACTTGGAGATGTTGCATTCAATTCCCTCATTCCAAATCATTAATACCAAAAAATGCCTCCCCAGCCTGCCTGAATGACTACTGTCCGGTGGCCCTTACCTCGGTAGTCATGAAATGCTTTGAGAGGCTGGTGAAGAATCACATCTGCGCCTTCCTCCCTTGGAACATGGACCAGTTGCAGTTTGCATACCGTCCGAACAGGTCCACGGACGATGCGGTCTCCCAGGTCTTGCACACCGCTCTCTCCCATCTGGACAGCCAGAAGGGGGGCTACGTGAGGATGCTGTTCATAGACTACAGTTCAGTCTTCAACACGATAGTCCCCACCAGACTGGCCGGGAAGCTACTGGAATTGGGGCTCAACACCTTCCTGTGTGCCTGGGTCCTGGACTTTCTCACCGCCAGGCCCCAGGTAGTCAAGATGGGAGGGAATACATCGAAGTCCCTCACCCTGAGCACAGGATCGCCCCAGGGTTGCGTCCTCAGCCCCCTATTGTACTCCCTGTACACACATGACTGTGTGGCTAGGTTCAGCTCCAATTCAATAATTAAGTTTGCTGATGACACTGTGGTGGTGGGCCTGATCTCAGACAATGATGAGAGGGCCTACCGGGAGGAGGTGGCTGATCTAGCACTCTGGTGCCAGGAGAACAGCCTCCTCTTGAACATCAAAAAAACGAAGGAGCTGATCATGGACTTTAGGAGGGCACATCATCCGAGGACGTACACTCCATTGAGTATAAATGGGGATCCTGTGGATAGGGTGAACTGTTTTAAATATCTGGGAGTCCACATCTCTGAGGATATGACATGGTCATCACACGCCTCAGCACTGGTGAGTAAGGCAAGGCAGCGCCTTTACCACCTCAGGCAATTGAGGAAATTCAGAGTGTCTCCGAGGATCCTACAGTGCTTCTACGCAGCGGCGGTGGAAAGCATCTTGTCCGGGAACATTACCATCTGGTTCGGGAATTGCTCTGCCAAGGACAAGAAGGCTCTGCAGAGAGTAGTGCGTTTGGCCGAACGCACTATGGGAACTTCACTCACCCCCCTGCAGGAACTATACAACAGGAGGTGCAACTCCAGAGAAAACAAAATCATGAGAGACCTCTTCCACCCCTGCAATGGACTGTTCCAGCCGCTACGGTCAGGCAAACGCCTCCGTTGCCATGCAGTGAGAACGGAGAGGTTGAGAAGGAGTTTCTTCCCAGAGGCAATTCGGACTGTAAACGCCTTTCTCACCAGGGACTAACTCTACAGAACGTTTTTCCTTCTATTATTTATTATGTAAAATAATATGTGTGTTATGATTGTGTTTATAATTTGTTTGGTTGTTTTGTTGATCCGCGAGCATTGCCACTTTCATTTCACTGCACATCTCGTATGTGTATGTGACAAATAAACTTGACTTGACTTGACTTGATATATATATATCGTAAATAGCTGGGGTCCCAGAACTGAGCCTTGTGGTACCCCACTAGTCACTGCCTGCCATTGTGAAGAGGACCCGTTTACTCCTACTCTTTGCTTCCTGTCTGCAAGCCAGTTCTCTATCCACATCAATACTGAACCCCAATACCGTGTGCTTTAAGTTTGTATACTAATCTCTTATGTGGGACCTTGTCGAAAGCCTTCTGAAAGTCCAGATATAACACATCCACTGGTTCTCCCTTATCCACTCTACTAGTTACATCCTCGAAAAATTCTATAAGGTTCGTCAGACATGATTTACCCTTCATAAATCCATGCTGACTTTGTCCAATGATTTCACCACTTTCCAAATGTGCTGCTATCCCATCTTTAATAACTGATTCTAGCAGTTTCCCCACTACCGACGTTAGACTAACTGGTCTGTAATTCCCCGTTTTCCCTCTCCCTCCCTTTTTAAAAAGTGGTGTTGCATTAGCTACCCTCCAATCCTCAGGAACTACTCCCGAATCTAAAGAGTTTTGAAAAATTATCACTAATGCGTCCACTATTTCTGGGGCTACTGCTATTTCCGGCAGATTATTTATGTCTTCCTTAGTGAAGACAGAACCAAAGTAGTTATTCAATTGGTCTGCCATGTTCTTGTGCCCCATGATCAATTCACCCGTTTCTGACTGCAAGGGACCTACATTTGTTTTAACTAATCGTTTTCTCTTCACATATCTATAAAAGCTTTTGCAGTCAGTTTTTATGTTCCCTGCCAGTTTTCTTTCATAATCTATTTTCCCTTTCCTAATTAAGCCCTTTGTCCTCCTCTGCTGGTCTCTGAATTTCTCCCAGTCCTCTGGTAGGCAGCTTTTTCTGGCTAATTTGTACGTTTCATCTTTTGTTTTGATACTATCCCTGATTTCCCTTGTTATCCATGGATGCACTACCTTCCCTGATTTATTTTTTTGCCAAACTGGGATGAACAATTGTTGTAGTTCATCCATGCAGTCTTTAAATGCCTTCCATTGCATATCCACCATCACCCATTCAGAATCAATCGCCAGTCTATCTTGGCCAATTCACGTCTCATACCCTCAAAGTTACCTTTCTTTAAGTTCAGGACCCTTGTTTCTGAATTAACAATGTCACTCTCCATCCTAATGAAGAACTCAACCATATTATGGTCACTCTTGCCCAAGGGGCCGCGCACAACAAGACTGCTAACTAACCCTTCCTCATTACTCAATACCCAGTCTAGAATAGCCTGCTCTCTCATTGGTTCATCTACATGTTGGTTTAGAAAACTATCCCACATACATTCCAAGAAATCCTCTTCCTCAGCACCCCTGCCAATTTGATTCACCCAATCTATATGTAGATTGAAGTCACCCATTATAACTGTTTTACCTTTGTTGCACGCTTTTCTAATTTCCTGTTTGATGCCATCACCAACTCAACTACTATGGTTAGGTGGCCTGTACACAACTCCCACTAGCGTTTTCTGCCCCTTAGTGTTTCGCAGCTCTACCCATATCAATTCCACATCCTCAAAGCTAATGTCCTTCCTTTCTATTGCGTTAATCTGCTCTCTAACCAGCAACGCTACCCCACCTCCTTTTCCTTTCTGTCTATCCCTCCTGAATATTGAATATCCTTGGATGTTCAGCTCCCAGCCTTGGTCACGTTGGAGCCATGTCTCCGTGATCCCAACTATATCATAGTCATTAATAGCTATCTGCACATTCAACTCATCCACCTTATTATGAATGCTCCTTGCATTGAGACACAAAGCCTTCAGGCTTGTTTTTACAACACTCTTACCCCTTATACTATTATGCTGAAAAGTGGCACTTTTTGATTTTTGCCCTGGATTTGCTGGCCTGCCACTTTTACTTTTCACCTTGCTACCTATTGCTTCTACCCTCATTTTACACCCCTCAGTCTCTACGCTCACACATTTAAGAAACCCTTTCCCTCTAACTCCATCCTCCACTATCCCATTCTACACCCCACCCCCCTTGTTCAGTTTAAAACCACCCGTGTAGCAGTGGCAAACCTGTCTGCCAGAATGCTGGTCCCACACCTGTTAAGATGCAATCCGTCCCTTTTGTACAGTTCCCCCTTACCCCAAAACAGATCCCAGTGATCTAAGAATCTAAATCCCTGCCCCGTGCACCAGTTCCTCAGCCACACGTTCAGGTCCCGTATCTCCCTGTTCCTGCTCTCGCCAGCACGAGGAACTGGAAGCAAACCGGAGATAACAACCCTGGAGGTCCTGCTTTTCAGCATTTTTCCGAGCTCTCTAAAGTCACGCTGCAGAATATTCATCCCCTTCTTTCCGACATCGTTTGTGCCGACATACACTACCACTTCCGGATGTTCACCTTCGCCCTTGAGGATTTTCTGCACTCTTTCCGTGACATCCTGGATCCTGGCCCCAGGAAGGCAGCACACCATCCTCGCATCCCGTCTGTTGCCGCAGAAACCCCTGTCCGTACCTCTCACAATGGAGTCTCCCACTACAATGGCGTTGCCTGCCTTAGGCCTTTTTGGTTTTGGCTCAACAGCCCTATTCGCATCGCAAGCCAGTCCGCTGCTCAGTGTAAACACGTCTTCTGTCCCGACAGCTTCTAAGCGGGTGAACCTGTTCACAAGAGGTACAACACCCGGGGACATTGGCATTCCATGCATCCCTCCCTTTCTCACCGTCACCCACCTTCTCTCTTCCAGTACCTTAGGTGTAACAAAACCTACTGTAGGACTTGTCGAGGAACGACTGCGTTTCTCGGACGAACCGGAGGTCATCCACTTGCTTCTCCAGTTCCCCAACACGGCCCTTCAGGAGCTCTACCTGGATGCACTTCTCGCATTTGTAGCAGCCAGAGGCACCAGCGGTGTCCTTGACCTCCCACATACTGCAAGCATCACACTGAATCAGCTTGCCTGACATCTCCTTCTTTCGTCTCTACCTCTCAAGCGTATTGCGTGGTCTCCTCTCCTCACACTTCCCTCACAGGGCACTTCCCTCACAAGGCCGCTCACTAAGAGCCGTCTTGCTTAAATTGACTGATAAATTGTCTGATTTACCAATTTACAAACCAAATTCCTCAGTTTTCAACTGTTTTCATCCCTCTGACTCACTTCTCTCCTCCCACTCAGGCTTGAGCCAATCAGCCGTATCTCTTGCTGATCTCCTGCTGCTGTTGCTCCCAAATCTACAGCAGTTCTGAGTAAAGTCTGCCTGTGCTTGGCTTCTACTTTTCAACTGTTTTCACCCCTCTGACTCACTTCTCTCCTCCCACTCGGTCTAGAGCCAATCAGTCGTATCTCTTGCTAATCTCCTGCTGCTGTTGCTCCCAAATCTACAGCAGTTCTGAGTAAAGTCTGCCTCTGCTTGGCTTCTACTTTTCAACTGTTTTCACCCCTCTGACTCACTTCTCTCCTCCCACTCGGGCTAGAGCCAATCAGTCGTATCGCTTGCTAAATAAAAGGAAATCAGTTGCCATTCATACAGTAACAGAGACATGATGACTAATCTTATGAATTCATTAACTAGTGATGGTGTTAATATAACCAGCTACATGAGTTTATCACTCTGTCAATAGAACTGGTTTGATCAGGCTGTTAATAAGATTTACTATCAAGATGTCTAATGATCCTAACAAGTCTGCATTTGTTCCATGTATTTGCCGCAGAAAATGTAAATGTCAAAATCATTACGAGATTAATGAGATTACGAGATTAAATACATTCATCGACCTTTCAAAAGGTTGATAAACTCTCTCACCCATCAAAACGACCTTTCTTGTGATAATGGTCAAACATCAAATGGAATGAAATTTCCTTGACATGATAATGGAATAATTCACAAAATCAATTTGTTAACACGTCAGACAGACAGGATTAAGGTGGTAGAAATGAAAGAGAATTGCATCTATCATCACAGGTAGGATTTTTATATCACACAAAAGGGATCTTTTACTTCAAACTTTATAGCAACTCGACAAACTTTACAATATAGAAAGCATGTGCCTTAAATGATAACCAGAGTGAGCACAATTTGATATAAAAGAGTTAGCGGATTGCACATGCATGAATGGTATATTCAAAGAGATAGCACACCAGTGTTTACAGAACACTAAGTTGTACTGCTCGTAAGACATGATTGGTTTTACCCAGTTATAACAGATCGAGGGCCACTACTGCCCTTGTCATTTCCTCTTCTCAGGGCGACAGATAGCACAATGGGCTAAGAGTTCGGCTGGCGACCGGAAGGTAGCCGGTTCAATTCCCGCTTGGAGTGCATACTGTCGTTGTGTCCTTGGGCAAGACACTTCACCCACCTTTGCCTGTAATGGAATGTACGGCGGCAGGCGCGGGCACACCGCGACGCCCTGTGTCTCCCTTTCAAGGGAGATGCTAAAAATGCATTTCGTTGTCTCTGTACTGTACACTGACAATGACAATAAATTGAATCATTTCATCTCATCATTTTTTTTTTTTTCAACCTCTCCTGCTGAAGATACAAAACCTTGAAATCATGTACCACCAGATTCAAGAACAGTTTCTTCCCCTCTGTCACCAGACTACGGCACAGACCTCTCATAAACTAAGCATGTAGCCCCATTCTCCCAAACTACCCTGTTGTGGCCCTTACACTTATTTTGTATCTGTACTTTCTATGTAGCTGTTGCGTTGTAATGCTGTAACGCTATAATCCGCACTCTGGTCATTTTTCTCTCTGCATTACCTGTTGCATTTTTATATGGCTTGATTGTACTCATGTACAGTATGACTGGATAGCATGCAACACACATTTTATTATTAGAACTCTGTGCAGGTCACAATAATAAACCACACCAACACAAATACCCACTGATGCTCTTTTGTGACATTGTGTAATTAACCAAGACATCCTCACAGTGGAACACTGTAACCTCCTGGGAAATTGTAGCAGGGCATAAAGCCAACATTTGCTTTGAGTGTGGCATCACAAAGGCCTCTACTGTATATTATAAAAGTGCTAATTACAATGGCTGAAGACTCAAAAAAAAACTACAACTATTAATTTTATACAAGCCTGGAGCTGTTAAACAATTCCTGTAATGAAGGCTGAAAAAAAAAGTTTAAAAAAGCAAAGAACATTTGCAGTTCTATTTATCTACAGCCCCCCAAACAGCAGCCTGGATATAGGGTGCAAATTGAATCAAGAATTAAAATTGGCATGTCGCAAAGGTAATACTACGGTTGTTATGGGGGGATGAGGCTCGTCAGCCTGGGAGGGCAGTCCATCTAGGAGAGGGAAAACTCTGATTTAAAACCTCCACTGCCTAGTGGCCATATCCAGTCATGGAAAAGGCATGGAAAAGGCTCCAGGAGTAAACCTCAAGAAAATCCGGAGTCGGAGCCCCGAAGCCAGTTCATCGTTGTCTACAACCTCACCCTGGCAGCTCCTGCGACGGCGCTGGCGGTAAACTGTAACGGCCCTGCTGTTCCTTTGGATCGATCAGCGACATGGCAAGGGGGGGACGCGCTGCATGGGCAACAGCCTGTCCTCCATATGATATCGCCCAGGCTTGCAACCGACCAGGATGCATCACCCATGGTCAGTCATGACCGAGGGGGGCCTACTAGCACTATGGGGGATTTCAACATTCAGGTAGACTGGGTAAATCAGGTTGGTTATTTACACAATGGAAGGGAGTTTGTGGAGTGCCTCCGTGATGGATTCTGAGAGCAGCTTGTACTGGAGCCTACCAGGGAGAAGGCAATTCTGGATTTATTGTTGTGTAATGAACCGGATTTGATAAGGGAACGAGGTTAAGGAGCCATTCGGAGGAAGTGACAATATTTTGATATTTTAATCTACAATTTGAGAGGGAGAAGGGTAAATCGGAGGTGTCAGTATTAAAGTTGAACAAAGGGAATCATGGAGCCATGAGTGAGGAGCTGGCGAAAGTTGACTGGAAAGATACCCCAGCAGGGATGACAGTGGAACAACAATGGCAGGCATTTCTGGGAATAATACAGAAGATGCAGGATCAGTTGA
Organism: Leucoraja erinaceus; assembly: GCF_028641065.1. Taxonomy (NCBI): domain Eukaryota; kingdom Metazoa; phylum Chordata; class Chondrichthyes; order Rajiformes; family Rajidae; genus Leucoraja; species Leucoraja erinaceus. The sequence goes on from NC_073381.1 coordinate 34,989,777, forward strand.
TTCCAAAGATTCCAACGTGAGTAAGGGGCAACCGTTGCTGACAAGGGAAGTCAGGGAAAGCATAAAAATAAAAGATAACTTCAACGTAGCAAAGATGACTGGGAAGCCAGAGGATTGGGTAACATTTAAAGAGCAACAGAAAAAAAATAAAAAGGCAATATGGGGAGAAAAGATGAGGTATGAAGGTAAGCTAGCCAAGAATATAAACAGGATAGTAAAAGCATCTTTAAGTATGTGAAGAGGAAAAAATTAGTTAAACCGAAGTTGGGCCCTTGAAGACTGAAAAAGGTGAATTTATTATGGGGAACAAGCAAATGGCAGATGAGTTGAACAGGTACTTTGGATCCATCTTCAATAAGGAAGACAAAAACAATCTTCCTGATATACTAGTGGCCAGAGGATCTGGGGGTGACGGAGGAACTAAAGGAAATGCACATTATGCGGCAAATGGTGTTGGGAAAACTGATGGGACTGAAGGCTGATAAATCCACAGGGCCTGCTGGTCTGTATCCCAGGGTACTTAAGGAAGTGGCTCTAGAAATAGTGGACGCATTGTTGATCATTTTCCAATGTTCTATAGATTCAGGATCAGTTCCTGCGGATTGGAGGGTAGCTAATGTTATCCCACTTTTTAAGAAAGGTGGAGAGAGAAAACATGGAATTATAGACCAGTTACCCTGACATCGGTGGTGGGGAAGATGCTGGATTCAATCATAAAAGATGAAATAGCAGCACATTTGGATAGCAGTAACAGGATCGGTCAGAGTCAGCATGGATTTATGAAGGGGAAATCATGCTTGATTAATCTTTTGGAATTTTTTGAGGATGTAACTAGGAAAATGGACAAGGGAGTGCTAGTAGATGTGGTGTACCTGGAATTTCAAAAAGGATTCGATAAGGTCCTTCGGAGATTAGTGGCCAAAATTAGAACACATGGTATTGGGGATAGAGTGCTGACATGGATAGAAAATTGGTTGGCAGACAGGAAACAAAGAGTAGGGATTAACAGGTCCCTTTCAGAATGGCAGGCAGTGACTAGTGGGGTACCGCAAGGTTTGGTGCTGGAACCACAGCTATTTACAATATGTAATAGGACAGGAAGGCAGATTATTATCTAAATTGTGTCACCTTGGGAAAAGGGGAAGTTCAACAGGATCTGGGGGTCCTTGTACATCAGTCAATGAAAGTAAGCATGCAGGTACAGCAGGCAGTGAAGAGAGTGAATGGCATGCTGGCCTTCATAACAAGAGAAGTTGAGTATAGGAGCAGAGGTCCTTCTGTAGTTGTATAGGGCCCTAGTGAGACCACATCTGGAGTTTTGTGCGCAGTTTTGGTCTCCTGATTTGAGGACGGACAATCTTGCTATTGAGGAAGTGCAGCGTAGGTTTACAAGATTAATTCCCGGGATGGCGGGACTGTCATATGCTGAGAGAATGGAGCGGCTGGGCTTGTACACTCTGGAGTTTGGAAGGATGAGAGGCAATCTTATTGAAACATATAAGATTATTAAGGGTTTGGACATGCTAGAGGCAGGAAACATGTACCCGATGTTGGGGGAGTCCAGAACCAGGGTCGACAGTTTAAGAATAAGGGGTAAGCTATTTAGAACGGAGATGAGGAAACGCTTTTTCTCACAGAGAGTAGTGAGTGTGGAATTTTATGCCTCAGAGGGCAGTTCTCTGGATACTTTCAAGAGAGAGCTAGATAGGGCTCTTAAAGATAGGGGATATGGGGAGAAGTCAGGGGATATGGGGAGAAGGCAGGAACGGGGTACTGATTGGGGATGATCAGCCATGATCACATTGAATGGTGTTGCTGGCTCAAAGGGATAAAAGGCCTACTCCTGCACCTATTGTCTATTGTCTATAGTCTATTGTAAAGTTTCATGACACCAAGATGTTCTGAAGTGTTTTACAGTGACAAGTGGTTTTCTTTACACGACTCCATAAACAGAAAAGTGGGAATGGTCTGATAATCCTTTCTAAAAAATGTTAATTGCCAAGATACTAGGGATGAGAAATGACCTGGATAACAATGGAGCAACTGAAAGAGATGCCACCTTAAAAGTTCCATTGCGCCATGTGGGCTTCCTTCAGGTGACCCCACATCACAAAGACATGTAGGTTTGTAGGTTAACTGGCCTCAATAAAATTGCCCTTAATGTGTAGGGAATGGATGAGAAAATGGGATAACATAGAACTAGGGTGATGGGTGATAGATGGTACGCATGGGCTCGATGGGATGAAGAGCCCTTTTCCATGCTGTATTTCTTAACTAAAAACTAAACCTCTGGAAGGGATCTTGTGGTTGTTAACACGCTTGAAAGCACCGAGGTCCTAACTTCAATGCCTTATACAAAACAAAATCTATCATCCAATAATTATGGTTGTAACTACCTCCTTAATGCTTCTGCATGGATTTCAATTCTCCAGAGTGAGATGCCAACTAATCTACTGTCTGTGTGTAGCCTAGGACTATCTAGCCAAGGATTACAGAACAACATAATTCTGAGATTTCTTCTAAACTTTTCTGAAACTAAATTACTCTATATTACTACCAAAATAACATAATGTACTACATTATGTATTCAGTTTAATACTGTCACGTGCACAGAGGTACAGTGAAAAGCTTTGTTTTGCATTCTAACCAATCAGATCAGTTAATAGATACAATCAAGTCAAATTCAAGTGCAAATACATAGAGCAAAGGGGGAAGATACAGAGTGCAGTATACAGTTCTCAGCGTTATAGCTCATCAGTTCCATAGATGGGCTATTCTTTGGAAAGTGAGCCAAAATGTCACACATGTGAGAAAATGTCACACATGTGAGAAGATGTTTTAAATATCGACACTTTTTAAAAACTTTTTATATATATTTATTTTACAGAACCATGCACACGAGGCATTTTTATGGACGCACCTAGCACTTTTTACTATTACCTGATTTTGGAGAGTCAAATGCAACGAAATTTCGTTCAAGGTGCACTGTGCCTAGGTGTATATCTGAATGACAATAAAGGTTTCATTCATTCATTCATACATTCACAAATAAATACATTAATCGACAGAACTATAATGCTTGTCCGCTAAAGATATGAACATTCTAGCTTTTAAAAATTCTGTTGGTAAAATGCTTCTGTGTGGTGTCACACACGTGACCAGTCATATTTGGCCTCTGTCCCTAAACAAACATTGTCGGCATCTATCTATCTATCTATCTATCTATCTATCTATCTATCTATCTATCTATCTATCTATCTATCTATCTATCTATCTATCAATCTATCTATCTATCTATCTATCTATCTATCTATCTATCTCTAAAAGTCTCGTCTTGTTTGGACATCTGTCTGCGTGCATGTGATCTCAAGGATCTACGCAAAACAGTACACAATAGCGCTAATATTTTTGCCCCACGTTACTCAGCTTTGTCCCACGGTCGCTCGTGCCAAGTTTCCTTCAGATTTGATGTTATATTTCACGTTATTGATCATTACAAGTTTAAAAAAACAAACTTTGAGAAGAATAACTCTGTCAGTGCTGTGAGAGGTTTCTGGCAGTTGGGGCTATGCTGTCACAATGACATCTCTCAGTCCTCCAATCACAATGGGATCTCATTTCCATACGCTGCCGTGAATATTCCGCCCACCGACAATGACATCACAATGAGTTCTCAGCTGCCACCCAACAGTGATTGAGGGTGGGCAAAAGGAGCAGGAGGGAGAGATGACAAAGAGGCAGATATAGAGATAGAGAGACAGGGATAGATATGGGGTGGGTGCGTGGGAGGTGGGGGTAAGTGTGTGTGTGGGGGGTCAGCCCACAATTACATCACAATGGGATCAGCAGCTTCCACCTCAAGGGGGATAAGGTGGAAGTGAGATTTTAAAAAAAAAAAATCTGTTTTAATCAGATTCTTGGCGAGAGTTTTCCTTTATTAAAACAAATTTCAGAATTTTCCTTGTGGGTGGGTGAGATGGGGGAGATGTCCATGTGGGGGTTTCATTGTGGGGGGGGAGGGGTGGAATAGGGGAGAGGTATCATTTCTTGAACTTTTCTTGTGGGGGGTGAGTTGAGAAAGATTCAGCAGTGGGGCAGTTAGTGCTATGACATCACAATGGAACCTGCCAATTACCAGTCTTCCAGCCCACATGCTGGCAGTTGAAGCTATGACATCACAATGGTATCTCACAGTCCTCCACCCGACAAGAATTTTCCTTCTGGGGGTGATTGGGACCGATGGGGGGACCTGTCACGGGTTTTCATTGTTGGAGGGTGGTGTAGGGGAAATTATTGACATTTTTAACTTAAAAAATAAAAGGGCACCCCCACTTTCCCCGCCCCACCTGAGTTTACTTAAACAAATAAAATGGCGCACCCACTTGCCCCGCCCCTCCTGTGTTTACTTAAATAAATAAAACGGCACCCCCACTTGCCCCGCCCCTCCCATGTTTACTTGACTTGCATCAAAATTACATCCCACAAATCTCCATGGGGTGGGGGATTTCATGTGGGAAGGATTGTTTGGCGTTTTTCAAAAAAAGATTTGAGAACTTTCCTCCGACATCACTCCCCCCCACATGGAAACAATTTCCTTGTGGAGGGTGGGATGGGGGGAGGTCAGTGCTGCTGCCTCCCCACCACACACATAGAAACATAGAAACAGAGAAAATAGGTGCAGGAGTAGGCCATTCGGCCCTCCGAGCCTGCACCGCCATTCAATATGATCATGGCTGATCATCCAACTCAGTATCCTGTTCCTGCCTTCTCTCCATACCCCCTGATCCCTTTAGCCACATCGGCCACATCTAACCCTCTTAAATATAGCCAATTAACTGGCCTCAACTACCTTCTGCGGCAGAGAATTCCAGAGATTCACCACTCTCTTTGTGAAAAAGTTTTCCTCATCTCGGTCCTAAAAGATTTCCCCTTCATCCTTAAACTGTGACCCCTTGTTCTGGACTTCCCCAACATCGGGAACAATCTTCCTGCATCTAGCATGTCCAACCCCTTAAGAATTTTGTAAGTTTCTATAAGATCCCCTCTCAATCTTCTAAATTCTAGCGAGTATAAACCGAGTCTATCCAGTCTTTCTTCATATGAAAATCCTGACATCCCAGGAATCAGTCTGGTGAACCTTCTCTGTACTCCCTCTATGGCAAGAATGTCTTTCCTCAGATCAGGAGACCAAAATTGTACGCAATACTCCAGGTGTGGTCTCACCAAGACCCTGTACAATTGCAGTAGAACCTCCCTGCTCCTATGGGGGTTTTCATTGGGGTTCACATGGGGGTATTCATTGTGGATGGGGTGGAATAGTGAAGAGGTTTCATTTTCTGAACTTTCCTGTGGGGGGTGGGGGTTTTCATTGTGGGGGGGGGGGATAATGTGTGTGCAGAGCCACGCCTGTGCAGTTGGGGGCTATGGGTGAGTGGTGGAATATTGCATTCTGGGACCAGCCCTATCGTGTGACGCGGCGACCTCCCCCTCGCGTTGGGAATGGGGCCTAATGGGTCCCACTTGGTTTTGTATATATTACTAAAATCGTCTTGTTTGGACGTCTGTCTGTCTGCGTTTACATTTTGCACCACCTTACTCACCTTTGTCCTGTGGTCGTTCGTGTCAAGTTTCCTTCAGATTTGATGATATATTTCACAAGTTATTGATATTTAAAAGTTTAAAAAATCAAACTTTGAGAAGAATAACTTTGTCTGTGCTGTGAGAGTTTTCTGGCAGGTATGATGTCACAATGGCATCTCACAGTCCTCCAATCACAATGGGATCTCATTTCCATATGCTGCCATGAACATTCCACCCACCGACAATGACATCACATTGGGATCTCAGCTGCAACCCGACAGTGACTGAGGGTGGGCAAAAGGAGAGGGAGGGAGAAGTGACAGAGAGACAGATATAGAGATAGAGAGAGTCAGAGGGACAGATATGGGGTTAGTGTGGGGGGAGCGGGGCTAGTGTGTGAGAGGGGGAGCAGCCCATAATTACATCACAATCGGATCAGCAGCTTCCACCTCAAGTGGGGGGGGGGGGGGGGGGGGGGGGGGGGGGGGGGTAAGGAGGGAGGGAGATTAAAAAAAAATCAGAATCAGATTCTTGGGGAGCTTTCCTCTATTAAAATAAATTCCCATTTTTTTTTTCCTTGGGGGGGGGGGGGGGGGGGGGGGGGAGGGTGGATGAGATGGGGCCGACATCCACTTGGGGGTTTTCATTGTGGGGTTGGGGTGGAGTAGGGGAGAGGTTTCATTTCCAGAACTTTCCTTTTTTGACAAAAAATAAAATGGCCCCCCCACTTGCCCTGCCCCTCCCATGTTTACATTTTTTTTAAATGGCATCCCCACTTGCCCACCCAACCGTGTTTTTGGCATCAAAATTATATCCCATGGATCCTCAGCATGGCCTTTATAGGCCGGAGTGTCTCCATAGGGGGTGGGGGTTTTCATGTGGGAAGGATTGATTGTGTTTAGCTCATTTTTCATTTTCATTTTGAGTGGCATTTTAAAAAGGAAAAAAAAATCACGGTTACCATAGACATTGACTTTATTTTACAGATAAAAAATACATTTAGGTCTCCGTGGGGGGTGGGGGTTTCCTCACACTCGACGTCCTATTAGTCCTGCTCCCACGTGGGGGGAGCGCAGCTCGACGCCAGATTGGTCGCTGTTCCAGATAAAAGAACGTTGATTCTTCCCCGCTCCTTTCCTTGGAGCTGCCGCTGTTGCTGGTTAATTGAGTGGATGAACTGCAGAATCTTTAAAGATAAGATTTATTTCATTAAAAAAAACGCAAATCTCATTGCGATTCATTTCATTATTTTTCCGTCCCCATTAACTACTAACATTGTGCTTTGCCTATTTTATTTACAGTTGCTTATTTACAGTTACTTATTGGGTGTGCACGTATAGTTGGAGGAACAGCACCTCATATTCCGCCTGGGGACCTTGCGTCCGGATGGCATTAACATTGAATTCTCCCAATTTTGCTAGCCCTTACTGCCTCCTCCCCTTCCTTAACCCTTGAGCTGTCTCCTCCCACCCTCCTATCCGCCCGCCCTCGGGCTCCTCCTCCTCCCCTTTTCCTTCCTTCTCCCCCCCCCCACCCCCCATCAGTCTGAAGAAGGGTTTCAGCCCGAAACGTTGCCTATTTCCTTCGCTCCATAGATGCTGCTGCACCCGCTGAGTTTCTCCAGCAATTTTGTGTACCTGCTTATTTACATTGATTTTATTCATGATTTTATTGATTGATTGAGTGCATCAACTGCCAAATCGTCATTGTTTTTAGGTTATTTTATTATAAAACATGTATTAAAAAGTCTTGTTTTTCCATGTTCATTGACTACTAACATTGTGTTTAGCTTATTTTTCATTTTCATTTTGACTTGCATTGTAAAAAACAAAAAAATAAACGATTTTCATAGACATTGACTTTATTCAAAAATAAAAAATAAATGTATGTTTTTAAAAAAAAAATCAAATTTCTCTACGACCGATTGGCCCGGGTCCCATGTGGGAAGGATTGATTCATTTCCAGAACTTTCCTTGTGGGAGGGTGGCGTTTTGCAAAAAAAGATTCCAGAACTTTCCTCTGATGCCGCCCCCCACGTGGGATGTATTGATTAGCTCCGGGGATCGCCAATGCCGCCCCCAACGTTGAGTCCATTCATTCATTGATTGGTTCCGACCTCACACTCGATGTCCGATTGGTCTGTCTTCTACGTGGGGGGAGCGCAGCTCAACGCCTGATTGGTAGCAGTTCCGGATAAAAAAACATGCTGTTTCTTCCCCGCTCCTTCTTTCCCTTGAGCCCGGGGTGAGCACCGATGCCGCGCCCCCCCCCCCCCCCCCCCCCCCCCCCCCACCCCTCCCCCCCCCCCCGCATTGGGGGACGGGGCCCAACAGGTCCCACTTGGTTTAGTATATTACTAAAACTCTCGTCTTGTTTGGACGTCTGTCAGCATGCAATCTCAAGGAACTACGCCAAAACGGTACACAATAGCCCTTTTTTTTGCACCGCCTTACTCACCATGGACCTGTGGTTGTTTGTATCAAGTTTTTAAGTTTATCACGTTTTTAAATTTACTGAATCCACTTTGATAACCACTTCAACACTTCAGTGCTGGCAGTTGCAGCTATGATGTAACAATGGGATCTCACAGTCCTCCACCCGACATTTGCAACAATGTTGCCATCATAGAACACTTACTCATGGTCGTGGCAGCAAGTGATTGAACAGGAGGGGGAGGGGCCAGGGGAAGTGGAATTGGAAATGTTAGGGGAGGTAGGGGAGTGCTGGAATCTTATGTTGGGCAATGGGTTGCGTTGGGAGACCGGGCCTCCCGTCGGGGCTATGGGTGAGTGGTGGAATATTGCATTGGGGGAACGGGTTACGTTGGGGGAATGGGTGAATGGTGGAAACAGGTTGTGTTCGGGGAAATGGGTTAGTGGTGGATTATTGCGTTGGGGGGACGGGGCCCTCCGGGTCCCACTTGGTCTAGTAACATATAAAAATTTCACTTGATAAACCGAAAAAACTATGAATCATATATACAGCCCAAAACAAAATACCTGCAATGCTTTCAGAATTAGAAGAGATCTAGTCCACAATTTTTCATCCTTCTGGACACACACGTGACTAAGAATGGGACAGATGAAGTCCAATGTCTGCTATGGAGTAGTGGTGAATCAGACAGTACCCTAGATTTTGGAAGAGCCATTCAGAAGCCTGGTTACAGAGGGGAATAAGCTGTTGCTGAGTCCGCTTCTTCTGCATTTTTAAATCTTCTGCCAGATGGGAGCAAGGAGAAGAAGGAATGTCCTTCGATAATGTTGGCTGCTTTCCAAGGGAGCATGAAGTGAAGTGGTGGGAAGGTCTGTGTGATGGTCTGGGCTACATCCACAACTCCTGATATGTCTTGCTGCCTTGGGCAGAGCTATTCCCAAACCAAACTGTGGTGCAACCCAACACTATGCTTTTGCTGGTGCACCTGTAGAAATTATGTAAGTCATTGGAGACACACCAAAGTTTGAGTCTGGACTCTCTGCATCTCTTTGATTGAACAAAGTCACTGCACCACCACCCTTCAACTAAATATCTGTACATGTTGATCTGATTTGTCTACAATTTCCTTGCAAGTTGTTGCAGGTTTATAATGTTGATTGATCCAACCCCTCCATTGTGATTGTCCATTCCGTGTTCTTTTATTTCTCATAAGGTCACGCATACTTGCCATGAATTTTATTAAAGGTAGTTTTGAAGGAGAAGAGCTCAAGTTCACCAGTGGCGTGCAAAGTTCCAATTCTACAGAAATACTGCAGTCAGAATGGAAAGAAAATAAGTTTCATACATTATGTCCTTGGAATAATCTTGCTTGTGAAAAAAAAATATTTTCCGTTAACACATAGTCCAGATTTGTTTTAATGGTGCTTTAATAAACATCCCATGATCCACCATGGCACACTGGATAGAAATTTACTGAAGTTTTGCTTAATGCTGTTCAAAATCAGTAGATAAAAATACATTTTCCTGAAGCAGCTGCTTACAGAAATCTAGTCAGCCAATCATACAAATATTGTATAATACATAAAAGCTTGGCAAACTATAAAGATTGAAAAGCTGTGCAATAGCGTAAAAATAGTGTAAATAGTGCAAATTATTCTTCCACTCAGTCACGATCTGAGCTTCTATATTTAATATTTTGCTGTTGCATGATTCTATGCCATCAAAAAAAATCAGACAACAAGGTTAACGTTAACTGTCAAGTCAAACTGTAATGAAAGGTATTACCTGCCTCCAAGTTAAAGGGGGAGGAGTATTATGTATGTAATATAATTGGTGTTACCGGCCTCCAAGTTAAAGGGGGAGGAGTGTTAGGTATGGGATAATTAAGATAAGTAATTGGTATCTTGTGATGTCTGGGGTAAGTACGCAAGAGCAAAAAAGACAAGGTGGCGTCCTGCAGTAAAGAAGCTTGTATGATTCCTCCCGTGTCCAAGCCTTTATTCAAGACTGTTCAAAGCATCCGAATACACAACAATTGGCGACGAGGATAAAAGAACGAAGATAAGAACAAGGCCAGCAAGAAGAATCAAAAACAAAAGTTAAAAATAGAAGTAGTATTTGGAAACAAGTGGAACAGCACCAAGCCAAATGGTTTTGAATTGGCGCCAAAAAGAAAAAAGGTAGGAGCGGGAAGCAATAGTTCAGGGAAGAGCTAGGAAAACAAGCAGGGGTAGTAAGGGTCACCAAGCACGGTGTCAGTTTACCTGGAATGTATCCAGGGCTGTGCAGCCCACAGCCAAGCCCAAGCAGCAGCCACAGACGTCGGGTGGGGGCCTAGTACCGTGAAGGCCACGGACAGGTCCAGAAAAGCCACCGACAAGAGGGCCCTGTAGCCCACGGCCAGCCCCAGTAGCAGCCACAGACGTCAGGTGAGGGCCTAGTACCATGTAGGCCACGGACAGGTCCAGAGAGCCACTGACAGAGGCTGAGTCTTCAGCCCAACTGGGAACAGTCAACCCGGTGGGGGGAGAAAGCAGAGAAAGCCCGGTCGGGAGCAGAGTCAGCCCGACTGTGAACAGAGAAGCGGACAGGCCCGCAAGAGAAGCGGAGATAAGCCGAGTTCCGCCCGGGGCTATAAAAAAGGGCACACTGCACCGGTGGCGAGGACAAAGACGGAAGTTGACGCGGCTAAAAACTTGAACAGTATAATCTAAGAGACTGTCCTAAAAACTGCAGCGATCGCCAGCGAAGGCATGCAGGAATGATTATCTACAGCACCCGATTGGCAGCCAGTTTTTCACCTGCTAAAAGACTAAACTGTTAAATACCTTAAGACCTACAACATCCAAATGCCTTCAAAGTAATGGCTGAAGCAATAAATCAAGTGAAACTGTCAATTAATTGCTGAATCTGCCAAAATAAAAGGAGAAAAAAAAAATGGAAAAGAAGTGGTTTGGTCATTGAGTGAAATCCAGTTCATCATTTCGGGGTGGATGAATCAGATCCCTTTCAAGCGGGGAACCTGCACAAAAACATTTGAAGACTTGACATTAACTATACATTCCCTGACTCGTTGTATTAACTTCTATCATCTTTGGTGCACCATATGCTGTAATTTTAGTAAGTGGAAGTACAGCACTTTATAACTAATTAAAAAAATATATATCTTGTTTGTGAAATTATCACCATTCACAATGAGGCAAAAACGTTCACTAACTTACAAGATATCCACTACTGTACATCAGCATGGTATTGCATTTTCCTTTGCCGGCATTTCTTGTGCAAACAAGGGGTGTTCAACAATCCAGCTCACTAATGTTGGGATAGTCTTAAACTGTGTCCTTCCTCCATGGTAGACAAAAATGCTGGAGAAACTCAGCTGGTGAGGCAGCATTTATGGAGCGAGGGAATAGGTGACGTTTGAAGAAGGGCCTCGAACCGAAATGTCACCTATTCTTTCGCTCCATAGATGCTGCCTTACCCGAGTTTCTCCAGCATTTTTGTCTACCTTCGATTTTTCCAGCAGCTGCAGTTCCTTCTTAAACCCTTCCTCCATGGAAACTTTGCAGCACTTCCATTACCTTTCAGTGTTTGTTCATTCTCTTCACAAACATTCCTGCCTGATACCTGGGCATTACTGGTCTTCATTTTAATAAGGCATTAAGGCAGACGATCCATGTTCATGCCATGGTGAAGTGTGCACAATTGTGCACAACTTGATACGAACAAAGATTTAGTGCATAGTTCCCCCATGATGCAACTTTCAGAGTGACGTCATCTCTTGGGAATCTCCAGGAACAATAATGCCATTATGTCACCTGTATAGTCAATCAGACTGAAGAAATCTCAGATAGGAAATGGCAAATCAAAATGGATGGATATTGTGGGGTGTTTGACAAACTGCCTGCATTCAGAGGGAGGCAAATAGGACTCTGGGAATAGACAAGATGGGAAGGAGGGGTGCTTTTCCCAATGAGTCCCTGCGAACGAACAAGACTGGGAAGGAAGGATGATGCCTCGATGGGACGGTGGGAATAAAAAGTTTAATACTGGTGATTGTGGGAGATTCAATCATGGCAAGATCCCACAAATTGAATTCATGGAACAAAAATCATTCGGCAGGAAAGTCACTTATGGTCTTTCTTTGATTATTTATGTTCAATTTTGGGGTAACACCAAACCAACTAGAATTTGGATGTTAATTGCTGTTAGCTCCTGATATTTAATAGGATGGGGTAAGAGAGCTAGGTAATGCCCAATGAAAGGCAGCCTTGCTGGCAAATGGAAATCCTGCCAGTTATGCAAGGTTTCAATCAATAGACAATAGACAATAGGTGCAGGAAAAGGCCATTCAATGCGATCATGGCTGATCATCCCCAATCAGTACCCCGTTCCTGCCTTCTCCCCATATCCCCTGACTCCGCTATTTTTAAGAGCCCTATCTAGCTCTCTCTTGAAAGCATCTAAAGAAACATAGAAACATTGAAACATAGAAATTAGGTGCAGGAGTAGGCCATTCGACCCTTCGAGCCTGCTCCATTCAATATGATCATGGCTGATCATCCAACTCAGTATCCCGTACCTGCATTCTCTCCATACCCTCTGATCCCCTTAGCCACAAGGGCCACATCTAACTCCCTCTTAAATATAGCCAATGAACTGGCCTCGACTACCCTCTGTGGCAGAGAGTTCCAGAGATTCACCACTCTCTGTGTGAAAAAAGTTCTTCTCATCTCGGTTTTAAAGGATTTCCCCCTTATCCTTAAGCTGTGACCCCTTGTCCCGGACTTCCCCAACATCGGGAGCAATCTTCCTGCATCTAGCCTGTCCAACCCCTTAAGAATTTTGTAAGTTTCTATAAGATCCCCTCTCAATCTCCTAAATTCTAGAGAGTATAAACCAAGTCTATCCAGTCTTTCTTCATAAGACAGTCCTGACATCCCAGGAATCAGTCTGGTGAACCTTCTCTGCACTCCCTCTATGACAATAATGTCCTTCCTCAGATTTGGAGACCAAAACTGTACGCAATACTCCACCAAGACCCTGTACAACTGCAGTAGAACCTCCCTGCTCCTATACTCAAATCCTTTTGTTATGAAAGCTAACATACCATTCACTTTCTTCAGTGCCTGCTGCACCTGCATGCCTACTTTCAATGACTGGTGTACCATGACACCCAGGTCTCGCTGCATCTCCCCTTTTCCTAGTCGGCCACCATTTAGATAATAGTCTACTTTCCTGTTTTTGCTACCAAAATGGATAACCTCACATTTATCCACATTATACTGCATCTGCCAAACATTTGCCCACTCACCCACTCTATCCAAGTCACCTTGCAGTCTCCTAGCATCCTCCTCACAGCTAACACTGCCCCCCAGCTTAGTGTCATCCGCAAACTTGGAGTTATTGCCTTCAATTCCCTCATAAAGATCATTAATATATATTGTAAATAGCTGGGGTCCCAGCACTGAGCCTTGCGGTACCCCACTAGAACCTGCCTCCACCGCCCTCTGAGGCAAAGAATTCCACAGACTCACCACTCTTTGTGAGAAAAAGTGTTTCCTCCTCTCCGTTCTAAATGGCTTATTCCTTATTCTTAAATTGTGGCCCCTGGTTCTGGACACCTCCTGCCTCTAGTATGTCCAAACCCTTAACAATCTTACATGTTTCAATGAGATCCCCTATCATCCTTCTAAACCCCAGAGTGTACAAGCCGAGCTGCTCCATTCTCTCAGCATATGACAGTCCCACCATCCTGGGAATTAACCTTGTAAACCTACGCTGCACTCCCTCAATAGCAAGAATGTCCTTCCTCAAATTAGGGTACCAAAACTGCACACAATACTCACTAGGGTACTGTACAACTGCAGAAGGACCTCTTTGCTCCTATATTCCATTCCTCAAGTTATAAAGGCCAACATGCCATTCACTTTCTTCACTGCCTGCTGTACCTGAATGCTTACTTTCATAGACTGATGAACAAGGACGGGTTAAAACGGGTTTTTTTCCCCGACCTGGTCCTGAATTATATTTGTTGGAGTGCAAGATTTTGCTAAAGAATCGGTCCTACGGCCATTCTGTGTGTTTAAAAAAAAAATTCACCCGACAAGTTAATCGCTGGAGTGATTTTAAAAGCAGCTTCTGAAGCCATCAATGCCGACAACTGGGACGGATTTTATGGAGGGGTCAGGTAAAAGAAAGTAGTTCATTTTTATGTTTAAAAGTGTTTCTTAAGATGTATTTAATTCACATTTTAAGTTGTGAAACGGTGATTTTTCTCCCCGAAGAACCGGCAGTGGATATGGGGGTATAAATTCACCGCCACCTCAACGTTCTAAATGGTCCCGTTCCAGAAAATCCCACAGGCAAGCTGATTTAAATGGCCATTAATTTACAGGTATTAAACATTAAATTCCTTCCATTTGGCCTATAAACCCATGACAATGAGATTTAAAAATTATGTTATATTCTGAATTATTGTGTGAATGTTATTTGGACACTTAGGCTATTTAAAAATGTTAATCTATTCTTAAGAAATGGATAGATGTTTAGATCTAGTAATTGAATTTTGTAATTAGCTACAATTAGGTAACTAACTAATTATATGAATGAATTTCATTTAAGTAAGATTGTTTCATATTTGTTTCAAAATGCTTCAATCTATAATAACTGAAAATTTCTTTCAGTTCTCTTAAATTTTAAGAAAGTTATCGGCCTTTAAATGTTCTCGATCACAGCTTTTGTGTTAAGTCAATGGAAAAGCAATAGGGAACAAGATGCCAATTTCCGAGTATGAAAATGGCCATAACTTTTTTAATACTGAAGATATGAAAGTGAGTTAGGTGTCAAATTAAACTTATTTTTGTGCTTTATCTGATGGAATGAATTAGACTTGATTTTTAAAATCTCAAAATTATGTAACATTGCTACAATAACCAACCTGATCTCCTGGTGACTCAGCACTTCCCCCTCCCATTCTGAATCCGACCTTTCTGTCCTGGGCCTCCTCCATTGCCAGAGTGAGCATCACTGGAAATTGGAGGAGCAGCACCTCATATTCCGCTTGGGCAGTTTGCACCCCAGCGGCTTGAACATTGACTACATTGACGTAGCCCTTGCTGTCTCCTCCCCTTCTCAGCTCTCCCTCAGCCCTCTGGCTCCTCCTCTTCCTTTCTACTTCCAGCCCTCCCATCCCTGCATCAGTCTGAAGTAGGGTTTCGGCCTTCTTCGCTGCATAGATGTTGCCGCACACGCTGTGTTTCTCCAGCATTTTTGTCTAGCTGGGACGCTGGAGGCTTTTTGGGAAATTATGAAAGAAACAGTGCACTAACAATGGCATACAGTATAATGAGGTCCGTCAGAGCATGATTTAATTTAGGTTAGAGATACAGCGTGGAAACAATAGACAATAGACAATAGGTGCAGGAGTAGGCCATTCGGCCCTTCGAGCCAGCACCGCCATTCAATGTGATCATGGCGGATCATCCACAATCAGTACCCCATTCCTGCCTTCTCCTCATATCCCCTGACTCTGCTGTCTTTAAGAGCCCTATCTAGCTCTCTCTTGAAAGTATTCAGAAAACCGGCCTCCACCACCCTCTGAGGCAAAGAATTCCACAGACTCACAACTCTCTGTGTGAAAAAATGTTTCCTCATCTCCGTTCAAAATGGCTTACTCCTTATTCTTAAACTGTTGTCCTGGTTCTGGACTCCCCCAACATCGGGAACATGTTTCCTGTCTCTATCGTGTCCAAACCCTTACTATGTTTCAATAAGATCCCCTCTCATCCTCAGGCCCTTCGGCCCACCAAGTCCACAGTGACCAGCGATCCCCGCACATTACCACTACCCTACACACAAGAGAGACAATTTTACATTTACTCCATGCCAAATAACCTACAAACCTGTAAGTCTTTGAGGTGTTGGAGGAAATCAAAGATCTCTGAGAAAACCGATGCAGGTGAACATGGGGAGAACGTACAAACTCCATATATACAAGCACCAGTAGTCAGGATCACACCCAGGTCTGCTGAAGTAAAGGGCGCTCCTGTCAAAGATAGAGTTGTGGGTGAGGTGTCTTCAAAGGTGTCCTATCCAGTACTCTGTCTGGGATAAGTTAATCTGCATTCTAGACTGCGATGTGCTATGTGCTAATTGCTAGAATAATAACACACGGTGGAGTTGTAGTTAGAGGGAAACTTCAAACAGACAGCTATACATAATCAGACAGCTATACAGAACATAGCAAGGGGTCATAGTTTAAGGATAAGGGGGAAATCTTTTAGGACCGAGATGAGGAAAACTTTTTTCACACAGAGAGTGGTGAATTTCTGGAATTCTCTGCCGCAGAAGGTAGTTGAGGCCAGTTCATTGGCTATATTTAAGAGGGAGTTAGATGTGGCCCTTGTGGCTAAAGGGATCAGGGGGTATGGAGAGAAGGCAGGAACAGGATACCGAGTTGGATGATCAGCCATGATCATATTGAATGGTGGTGCAGGCTCGAAGGGCCGAATGGCCTACTCCTGCACCTATTTTCTATGTTTCTATGTTTCTAACAGTAACAGGCTCATCAGCCCAACTCGGCCACGCCAACCAAGTTGTCTTACCAAGCTAGTCCCACTTGCCAGCCCATTTGCCTAAAAAGCTTTCATTTCTATGTACCTGTCCAAGAATATTATAAATGTTGAAATGGTACTCACCTCTACCACTTCCTCAGGCAACTCGTTCTAGATATGCACCACCCTCTCTGTGAGAATTTGCCCTTCAGGTCACTTTTAAATCTTTCCTCTCTCACCTTAAACCTCTATTATACATTACAATCATTCCACTCTTTTAAAGCATTATTTTAACAGCAGCATTTCTTACACTATGTTTTTCTTAATCTCCTCTCAGATTTGTTGATTATCCGACACCTAGAACCATGTGGGCCCGACAAACGATGGGCCCACCGCTGAGACCCCACCACTGAGACCCCACCGCTGAGACCCCACCGCTGAGACCCCACCGCTGCCACCAACGTCCCATTGCCGTCACGGCCTCACTGCAACCTCATGTCTCTGCATGCAGCAGTCTCTCAGTTCTCTGAGGTACTCTCACTGCTGCCGAGTCCCCACCATTGCCAAGTGTGTGTTAAAGCAATAAATGGGAAACTGCACAAAGGTGGAGGCTGGGGAGGAAGGACGGGAGGATAATGGACAGAAACAGAAACATTTTCGCCACGTCAGATGCTGACGTGGCGAAAATGTGGGATCATGTGTAGTATGCAACGGCTGATGGGATGAAAGGCAAAGACTCGGGGCTCTATCCCTGTTACGACAAGGGGGAGGGGGAACAAGGACAGAGCATTGAGGAGACATATGTGAGGGCCTCATCTATGATAGATGAGGGAAACCCCCATTCCCTAACAAATGAGGACATCTCAGATGTCCTGGTATGGAACACTTCATCTTGGGTGCAGATGCGGCGTAAACTGAGGAATTGGGAGTATGGGATAGTCTTTACAGGAAGCAAGTTGGGAAGAAGTGTAGACGAGATAGTCAGTGGGTTTGTAATAGATGTCAGTCAATAGATAGTCTATCTCCTGTGATGGAGACGGCAAGATCAGGAAAGGGAGGGAGGTGTCGGAGATGGTCCAAGTGTGAGTGCAGGATGGAAATTGGTGATGAAGTTAATTAAGTCCATGAGCTCTGTATGGGTGCAGGAGGTAGCACCGATACAGTTGTCAACGTAGTATCAATAAAGTATCATCATCATCATCATCATCATCATCATCATCATCCCCCTTCTCCTGCTGGGCACTAGTTCGGGCTACGTTTCCACTTTGAAGGTAATTACCTGAAATTCAGGAAATTCTGGCTGTCTTTGGGCAATTTTAGGAAAGTGAAATAATTTCAGGAAATTCTGGATTTAGTGTTATGTAATGAACCGGATTTGATAAAGGACCTCAAGGTTAATGAGCCATTAGGAGGCAGTGACCATAACATGGTCAGGTTTAATCTACAATTGGAGAGGGAGAAGGGTAGATCGGAGGTGTTAGAGTTGAATAAAGGGAACTATGGGGCCATGAGTGAGGAACTGGCCAAAATTGACTGGAAAGATACACTAGCAGGGATGACAGTGGAACAAAAATGGCAGGTATTTCTAGGAATAATACAGAAGGTGCAGGATCAGTTCATTCCTAGGAGTAAGAAAGATTCTAAGGGGAGAAAGGGACGACCATGGCTGACAAGGGACGTCAGGGACAGTATAAAAATTAAAGCAAAGAAGTACAACGTAGCAAAAGATGAGCGGGAAGCAAGAGGATTGGGTATTGTTTAAAGAACAACAGAAGATAACCAAAAAGACAATACGGGAAGAAAAGATGAGGTACGAAGGTAAGCTAGCCAAGAATATAAAGCAGGATAGTAAAAGCTTCTTTAGGTATGTGAAGAGGAAAAAATTAGTTAAGACCAAAGTTGGACCCTTGAAGACCGAAAAAAGTGAATTTATTATGGGGAACAAGGAAATGGCAGATGAGTTGAACAGGTACTTTGGATCTGTCTTCACTAAGGAGGACACAAACAATCTTCCTGATATAGTAGTGGCCAGAGGATCTGGGGTGACAGAGGAACTGAAGGAAATCCACATTAGGCAGGAAATGGTGTTGGATAGACTGATGAGACTGAAGGCTGATAAATTCCCAGGGCCTGATGGTCTGCATCCCAGGGTACTTAAGGAAGTGGCTCTAGAAATCGTGGATGCATTGGTGATAGTTTTCCAATGTTCTATAGACTCAGGATCAGTTCCTGTGGATTGGAGGGTAGCTAATGTTATCCCACTTTTTAAGAAAGGCGGGAGAGAAAATAGGGAATTATAGACGTTAGCCTGAATTCGGTGGTGGGGAAGATGCTGGAGTCAATTATTAAAGATGAGATAGCCGAACATTGGGATAGCAATAACAGGATCGGTCCGAGTCAGCATGGATTTACGAAGGGGAAATCATGTTTGACTAATATTCTGGACATGAATAGAGAAGTGGTTGGCAGACAGGAAACAAAGAGTAGGGATTAACGGGTCCATTTCTGAAAGGCAGGCAGTGACTAGTGGGGTACCGCAAGGCTCGGTGCTGCGACCGCAGCTATTTACAATATACATCAATGATTTGGATGAAGGGATTCAAAGTAACATTAGCAAATTTGCAGATGACACAAAGCTGGGTGGCAGTGTGAACTGTGAGGAGGATGCTATGAAAATGCAGGGTGACTTGGACAGGTTGGTGGAGTGGGCAGATGCATGGCAGATGAAGTTTAAGGCGGATAAATGTGAGGTTATCCACTTTGGTAGCAAAAACAGGAAGGCAGATTACTATCTAAATGGCGTCAAGTTGGGAAAAGGTGAAGTACAATGGGATCTGAGGGTCCTTGTACGTCAGTCTATGAAAGTAAGCATGCAGGTACAGCAGGCAGTGAAGAAAGCGAATGGCATGTTGGCCTTTATAACAAGAGGAATCGAATATAGGAGCAAAGAGGTCCTTGTGCAGTTGTACAGAGCCCTAGTGAGACCACACCTGGAGTATTGTGTGCACTTCTGGTCCCCTAATTTAAGGAAGGACATTCTTGCTATTGAGGGAGTGCAGCGTAGGTTTACAAGGTTAATTCCCGGGATGGTGGGACGATCATATGCTGAGAGAATGGAGCAGTTGGGCTTGTACACTCATCGTAAGGATGAGAGGGTTTCTCATTGCAACATATAAGATTGTTAAGGGTTTGGACATGCTAAAGGCAGGAAACATGTTCCCGATGTTGGGGGAGTCCAGAACCAGGGGCCACAGTTTAAGAATAAGGACTAAGCCATCTAGAACGGAGACGAGGAAACGCTTTTTCTCACAGAGAGTGGTGAGTGTGGAATTCTCTGCCTCAGAGGGCGGTGGAAGCAGGTTCTCTGGATGCTTTCAAGAGAGCTAGATAGGGCTCATAAAAATAGCGGAGTCAGGGGATATGGGGAGAAGACAGGAACAGGGTACTGATTGGGGATGATCAGCCATGATGACATTGAATGGCGGTGCTGGCTCGAAGGGCCAAATGGCGTACTCCTGCACTTATTGTCTATTGTTCCTCATATCTTATAGGGGGATTGCACGTAAGGTTACTGGGTCATAGGGCTTGACGCACGGAGCCGCTCAATCCATCTGGAGGACATCGCAGCTTCCGGTATATGTTGTTAATACACGAAAAGCATACTTTCCTACCTGTTAAAAACCGCCAAAATGTTGAATTTTTGCACTGTGAAAAATTGTGGAAGTTGGGGTAAGCGTGAGTGACATGTACCCAACTTCAGAATTCCAAAAGTGAAGCGAAATGAAGGTAAAGAGAAGCGATAGATGAAGGGACAACAACAGCTATAGTGCTTGGCAAATATTGGCCGTGCAGATAGTGAAATTGAAAATATTGGGAATTATTGCATTTGCTCACTGCATTTCATCAACAGCAAGGCATTATTTGTGTTTTTTTCTTGATTCCTTTGGTATCTAAAAAGTCTCAGAAATGATAAATCTGGCTGTAAATTTTGCTTTAGAGTCGTTTTCTTTTTGTATGTAAAAACCCATTTAAGAACCATGGGCGATTTTAAAGTTTTAGAGCCAGATTTATCACTTCTGAAACTTTTTAGATGCCAAAGGAATCAAGGAAAAACACAAATAATGCCTTACTGTTGATGAAATGCAGTGAGCAAACGGCAAATGTTCGCCAAGCACTTTGGCTGTTGTTGTCCCCTCAGCTCCTGCTTCCATCTACCGTAATTTCTCCTCACTTTTGGAATCCTTAAATAGGCTAAATGTCTCTCACGCTTATCCCAATTTCCATTATTATTTACAGCGCAAAAATTGACAATTTTGGTGTGTTTTAACGGGCTTGCTACGCTGGAAACAATGGTCAGAGCTTACCTGCAGTTCATCGCGTGTACTCTAGTTGGCGTAGCGTAGCAACAGTACAGGTCATAAATTGTGACCCGACTGCCATGCAACCTCCCTATAGGCAAAAAAAGGCAAATATAATTGCCTTTATGGCTTATGTACATCATGAGAATGGCTCATGTACATTATTAGTTGCTTTAAAAAGCAGTTGCTTCTGATCCATGAGGGAACTTTGAAGTCAATTCTTCCCATCCCACCCGTACCACCCCCTCCCCAGGCACTTTCCCTTTCCAACCGCAAGAAATGCACCACCTGTCCCTTCACCTCCCCCCTTCGACTCCATTCAAGGATCCAAGCAGTCGTTCCAGGTGCAACAAAGGTTCACCTGTATCTCCTCCAACCTCATCTACTGCATCCGCTGCTCTAGATGTCAGCTGATTTACATCGGTGAGACTAAGCGGAGGTTGGGCGATCGTTTCGCCGAACACCTCCGCTCAGTCCGCAATAACCTACCTGAACTTCCCGGTGGCTCAGCACTTCAACTCCCCCTCCCATTCCCAATCCGACCTCTCTGTCCTGGGACTCCACCATTGCCAGAGTGAGCAACACCGGAAATTGGAGGAACAGCACCTCATATTCTGCCTGGGTTGCTTGCGTCCGGGTGGCATGAACATTGAATTCTCCCAATTTTGCTAGCCCTTGCTGTCTCCTCCTCTTCCTTAATCCTCGAGCTGTCTCCTCCCATCCCCCCGCCCTCGGGCTCCTCCTCCTCCCTTTTTCCTTCCTTCTCCCCCCCACCCCCCATCAGTCTGAAAAAGGGTTTCGGCCCAAAACGTCGCCTATTTCCTTCGCTCCATAGATGCTGCTGCACCTGCTGAGTTTCTCCAGCATTTTTGTGTACCTTTGAAATCTATTATCTCTATTCTCACACACAGAAACACACACATACCGTTCCCCCACAACACTGATTAAACCAAAGATCATAGAATGCATATAGTCCAGAGACCTTTCATTGCGCATTGTCGCTCATTTTATACGCAATTTCCTTTTATAAATTGAAAACAAGCAACATTTATTATAAACAAAGATCTAATGGTCAATCATAGAAGGCAAAGATAGACCAAGATAAACTCCTGCTCATATACTCATATACCATTATGCAGTATAATGTGGATAAATGTGAGGTTATCCATTTTGGTGGCAAAAACGGGAACGCAGACTATTATCTAAATGGTGGCCGATTGGGAAAGGGGGAGATGCAGCGAGACCTGGGTGTCATGGTGCACCAGTCATTGAAGGTAGGCGTGCAGGTGCAGCAGGCAGTAAAGAAAGCGAATGGTATGTTAGCTTTCATTTCAAAAGGATTTGAGTATAGGAGCAGGGAGGTTCTACTGCAGTTGTACGGGGTCTTGGTGAGACCACACCTGGAGTATTGCGTGCAGTTTTGGTCTCCAAATCTGAGGAAGGTCGTTATTGCCATAGAGGGAGTGCAGAGACGGTTCACCAGACTGATTCCTGGGATGTCAGGACTGTCTTATGAAGAAAGACTGGATAGACTTGGGTTATACTCTCTAGAATTTAGAAGAGTGAGAGGGGATCTTATAGAAACGTACAAAATTCTTAAGGGGTTGGACAGGCTAGATGCAGGAAGATTGTTCCCGATGTTAGGGAAGTCCAGGACAAGGGGTCACAGCTTAAGGATAAGGGGGAAATCCTTTAAAACCGAGATGAGAAGAACTTTTTTCAATCAATCAACCTTTATTGTCATCTTGCAAGCAACAGTTGTTACAGTGCAAAATGAAAAGACGTTTCCCAGTGAATAGCGGAGCATCGCACATGAAATTTAAAACACTTCACACATAATAACACTAAAAAACAATCCAGTCCCTGATGGAACAGTATAAATAGTTAAAAGCAGGTAAAAAAAACACAATGTTAAAATACAATAAACCAATCATAAAAAATGTCCGGAGCGCTGATTTGAGTGGCCAGTGCCAGTATTAAAGTGTCCGTGCCAGCCGCAGTCAAGTCAAGTGACTGTGGGTGCAGAGTGACTGTTTAGCAGCCTCACAGCCTGTGGTAGGAAGCTGTTTAGCAGCCTCGTAGTCCGGGCTTTGATGCTTCGATATCTCTTGCCTGATGGCAGGAGATCCAGGTGTGTGTGGAGGGGGTGCAGTTTGTCCTTGGCAATTCTCTGAGCTTTCTTCAGACAGCGGCTCTGGAACAGTTCTTGTACCGAGAGTGTACACTTGTACACAGAGAGTGGTGAATCTCTGGAACTCTCTGCCACAGAGGGTAGTCAAGGCCAGTTCATTGGCTATATTTAAGAGGGAGTTAGATGTGGCCCTTGTGGCTAAGGGGATCAGGGGGTATGGAGAGAAGGCAGGTACGGGGTACTGAGTTGGATGATCAGCCATGATCATATTGAATGGCGGTGCAGGCTCGAAGGGCCGAATGGCCTACTCCTGCACCTAATTTCTATGTTTCCTGCAAAATCGAATGTACTGACGTGGATTTAACCCCTCTAGTGACGTTCCGTTGCGTACCACACGTCAGTCCATTGGATGTTGTGGGCGTGGTCTATCTTGCTCCTGGTTCAGCCCGCGGCAGCAGCGCGCATGCGCCGCCGGCCAAAGCGATTCACAGTGGCCGGGGGGGGGGAGTGCGCACGCGCGTATCCGTCGGGGAAATTTTAAACAGGATTTCGGCGGAAACGGGGGGAAGCCGTCGCTGCGCGCGCGCGAGTGTTGTTGTTGTTGGTCGCCGGTACTGGTACCAGGTGAACACACACACACACACAAAAACAACAGGTAAGAAACAAGCCGTTCATTCCACTGGTTACCATAGGCCGGGCAGGCGTTTATTGGGCGGGCAGGCGATGCTCGGTTACCGTGGGCTGGACAGGCGGGCGATCTCGGTTAACGTGGGCCCGGGCAGGCGGGCGGGCGGGCGAGCGATGCTCTTCGGCCCCGGCTGGATGAACGGTCCCCGATTACTGCGGCCCAGGTGGACGGTCGATGTCCCGGTGGGAGAGAGTTGCCTCTCGGTGATCTCCCCGCGCGAACTACTGGCGGCTGTCACTTAAATGACGGCCCCTACTTTGCAAAAAACATGCACCTGAAGTCGGGTCACATGAGAACACAGAAGAGCACAAGAACAGGCCTTTCGGGGAGTCCTAGTCACACAGCACGGAAACGGGCTCTTCGGCCCACACCGACCAACATGTCCCATCGACATTAGTCCCATCTGCCTGTGTTTAGCCCATTCCCTCTAAACCTATCCTATCCATGTAACTGCCTAAAGTTTTCTTTTAAATGTTACGATAGTCCGAGCCTCAAGTCCCGCCTCTAACAGCTCGTTCCGTACACCTACCACCCTTTGTGTAAAATAAAGTCACTCCTCGGGTTCCTATTAAATCTCTCCCCCCCCCACCGTAAAAATCTATGTCCTCTGGCTCTAGATTTGTTTAATCATAATAATTGTAATTTATAGCCAAGTATGTTTTACAATATACGAGGAATTTGATTTGCCAACAGTCACACCAAAAAAAGCACCAAGACACACAACTACATAAAACATTGACACAAACATCCACTTTGTGTCAATGTTTTATGTAGTTGTGTGGCTTGTTGCTTTTTTGGTGTGACTGTATGGCAAATCAAATTCCTCGTATATTATAAAATATACTTGGCTATAAATTACAATTATTGCATTAATAACATATACCGGAAGTGACGGATGTCCTCCAGATGGATTGAGTGGCTCCGTACGTCAAGCCCTATGACCCAGTGACCTTACGTGCAACCCCCCCCTGTAGCTGGTGAAGTTGCTGCCTCACAGAGACCTGGGTTTGATACTGACCTTGTGTGTTGTCTGTGATGTTTGCATGTTCTCCCAGTGATGTCGTGGGTTTTCTCTGTGTTCTCTGGTTTATTCCCAAAGACATGCAGATTTGTAGCTTAATTGACCTCTGTAAATTGGCCTTATTATGTAAGGAGTGGATGCGAATGTGGCATAACAAAGAACTAGTGCGAAAGGATGATCGTTGATCGGCATTGACTCGATGGGCTGAAGGGCAGGCTTTCCTGTGGGAATCAAAACATGCCAAATCTGAGAGAGTAGAGGAGCTAACGTGCCTTCTTTGTGATTAAATCTATGTTCTGGGCCCAGGGCAGGTTAACTGAGCATAGCCATCAACCCCTTATCAATGAATAAATGAAGGTAAATACCCTGAGGATATTGAGATGAATCATTCTCCGACTAGTTGCCATCTTCAGGTTTGTTTTTTGCACTAATTGCTATTGAAGGTAATGTTGAAATGATGGTTTCTTATAATTTATCCATCATCAATCATGATGAGATCTATTTGAATCGGTCAGTTTTGATCCAATCAATTGATGCTAAATTAACCGAGCTTAGACCCCTGCATGGTGCTTTGTTATCAGCATGCACGTAGTCCTATGTGGGACCTTATCAAATGCTTTCTGAAAGTCCAGGTACACTACACCCACTGGCTCTCCCTTGTCCATTTTCTTAGTTATGTGCCGCTATTTCATCTTTTATAATTGACTCCAGCATCTTCCCCACCATCGATGTCGGGCTAACTCGTCTATAATTCTCTGTTTTCTCTTCCTGCCTTTCTTTAAAACGTGGGAAACATTAGCTACCCTCCAATCCACAGGAACTGATCCTCAATCTATAGAACATTGGAATCAGTTTGAAATCAATACTCTTGTAGAGAAGTGTAAGGTCATATTATTAATGATTTGAATTGTTTTTTTTATTTGTAGGTTCTAGCTATTTAATATGTCAAAACGAAAAGAATATGTTTCTGATGGAATGTTACCCACAAAAAGAATCAAAACTGAAGTTGTGAAGGAAAATGATCCAGATGAAGCCAACGGAGGTAATTGGAAAATTGCAGCGCATAATGGACAAAGTGGTGACTGTCTTCCAAGTTCACTCTTGGTAAGTTACTATAGATATGAACATAGATTTCAAGAGAAAACCTTGCTTAAGAAATCTTGTTGATTTTCTTTGATGCAATAAATGAGAGATTGGACAATGATAGTCAGGACTGGCCTTAAGCCGATTGGACCGATTGCTCCCAATTGGGCCCCGCGCCTAAGGGGGCCACGTGCTAGAGTAATCAAAAGACCCCAGAGCTCTGCTCTAGGATCTTTGGAGTAACCTACTCTTGGCTCGAGTAGATCTACCCCGGGTGGAGAGGGAGTAGAGGGGTGGAGGGGGAAGAAAGGGGTAGACGGGGAGGGGGTGTGAGGGGGAATGGAGAATGGGGAGGTGGGTCGTTCGCTCAGGGTCCCGGGCAGCGTTCCCGTCCCTCCAGTCGCCATGCTTCACGCACACGGCCCCGGCTCCACCCCTCTCTCTCTCCAGGGAGACGCGGTGAACAATACAGGCCGGGCCGGGGGTTGAAGCAATGTTCATGAACCTCGGCCTCAGCTCACACCCGTCCGGCATCCGCTCCTGCCGCTGGCCCTCTCCCTCCCTTCTCTCCTTCCCTCCCTCCGTTCCCTTCTTTCCTCCCTCCCTTCTCTCCTTCCCTCCCTCCCTTCTTTCTCTCCTTCCTCTCTTTCTTTTCCCTTCTCTCCTTTCCTCCCTCCCTTCTTTCTCTCTTTCCCTCCCTCCCTTCTTTCTCTCTTTCCCTCCCTCCCTTCTTTCTCTCCTTCCCTACCTTCTTTCTCTCCTTCCCTCCTTCTCTTCTCTCTCTCCCTCTCTTCTCTCCCTCCCTCTCTTCTCTCCCTCCCTCCCTTCTCTCCTTCCTGCCTTCTCTCCCTCCCTCCCTGCTCTCCTTCCCTCCATTCTCGTCTTCCTCCCTTCTCACACACACACACACACAGACAACTAACACACACACACTTCACGAATAGACAACTAACATACACACAATTTAGACGCGCACACGCACACACACAAAGACCCTAAGTTTAGATGGGGTAGAAGCCCAAAGGGTAGGATGGGGCTGAAGCCCAATATTTAATGCCTGGACTGGACTAATGCCTGGACTAATTAACTAGATCGAGGATCTAGTTAATTAAATTTTTTTTTTTTCATTTCACAGTCACTAAAACAAGTGGTATTGTAAATATGTATTTTTCAGAGGTCATCTACACATTTTATTTGTTACTTGTAGGCTTACATGTTTGCAATTTTATATTAAAATGTAGCTTAGATCTGTTTGGCCCATTAACTTGCAGGCACTTTTTAAGCGCACATTTTGACTACTTTCTATTCTACCATTGAGATATGAAGTCTATAATAGACTTTATTTGTATTTCTATGATTCTACAGACCTTGGCTGGGAACCTGGGGCTCACCAAAATTGTTCCCAATTGGGCCCCACATCTCCTAAGGTCGGCCCTGATGGTAGTGTAATGGGTACGATTTATCTATATTTTATAAAAGGCCCACAATGAAATT
This sequence comes from Leucoraja erinaceus, assembly GCF_028641065.1. Lineage (NCBI taxonomy): Eukaryota > Metazoa > Chordata > Chondrichthyes > Rajiformes > Rajidae > Leucoraja > Leucoraja erinaceus. The sequence goes on from NC_073381.1 coordinate 35,017,120, forward strand.
TCACATTGAATGGATGAGGCCAGAAAATGTGGGGTTTGGACATGAAGCAGAAATAATTGTTAGCCTATTTTATGTGAGCTGGGTGGCAATGTGAACTGTGAGGAGGATACTATGAGGACGCAGGGTGACTTGGACAGGGTGGGTGAGTGGGCAGATGCAGTTTAATGTGGATAAATGTGAGGTTATCCACTTTGCTGGCAAAAACAGGAAGGCAGATTATTATCTAAATGGTGTCAAGTTGGGAAAAGGAGCAGTACAACGGGATCTGGGTGTCCTTGTTCATCAGTCACTGAAAGTAGGCATGCAGGTACAAGCAGGCAGTGAAGAAAGCAAATGGCATGTCAGCCTTCATAAGGGGGAGTTGAGTCTAGGAGCAAACGGGTCCTTCTGCAGTTGTACAGGGCCCTTGTGAGACCACACCTGGAGTATTGTGTGCAGCTTTGGTCTCCAAATTTGAGGAAGGATATTCTTGCTATTGAGGGCGGCAGCGTAGCTTCAACCGGTTAATTCCTGGGATGGCAGGACTGTCATATGTTGATAGAATGGAGCGGCTGGGCTTGTATACTCTGGAATTTAGAAGTCTGAGAGGGGATCTTATTGAAACATAAGATTGTTAAGGGTTTGGACATGCTAGAGGCAGGAAACATGTTCCCGATGTTGGCGGAATCCAGAACCAGGGGGGATAGTTTAAGAATAAGGGGTAAGCCATTTAGAATGGAGATGAGGAAAAACATTTTCGCACAGGTGACTGTGTAATTCTTTGCCTCAGAAGGTGGTGTTGGTCAGTTCTCTGGATGCTTTCAAGAAAGAATTAGATAGAGCTCTTAAATATAGCAGAGTCGGGATATGGGGAGAAGGCAGGAACGGGGTACTGATTGTGAATGATCAGCCATGATCACATTGAATGGCGGTGCTGGCTTGAAGGGCCGAATGGCCTACTCCTGCACCTATTGTCTATTGTCTATCACGCGTTCCTCCATATTCGGGGACAGATTCTTCCCAGCTGTTATCAGGCAATTGACCCTTTCGACCACTAACTAGAGAGTGGCCGTAGCCTACTATTGGAGACCCTCAGACTACCTTTGATTGAACTTTTCTGGACTTCATCTTGCACTAAATGTTATTCCCTTCATAGAAGCATAGAAAATAGGTGCAGGAGTAGGCCATTCGGCCCTTCGTGCCTGCACCGCCATTCAATATGATTATGGCTGATCATCCAGCTCAGTATCCCGTACCTGCCTTCTCGCCATACCCCCTGATCCCTTTAGCCACAAGGGCCAGATCTAAAATATAGCCAGTGAACTGGCCTCAACTACCTTCTGTGGCAGTGAATTCCAGAGATTCACCACTCTCTGTGTGAAAAATGGTTTCCTCATCTCGGTCCTAAAAGATTTCCCCCTTATCCTTAAACTGTGACCCCTTGTTCTGGACTTCCCCAACATCGGGAACAATCTTCCTGCATCTAGCCTGTCCAACCCCTTAAGAATTTTGTACGGTTCTATAAGATCCCCCCTCAATCTTCTAAACTCTAGCGAGTACAAGCTGAGTCTATCGAGTCTTTCTTCATATGAAAGTCCTGACATCCCAGGAATCAATCTGGTGAACCTTCTCTGTACTCCCTCTATGGCAAGAATGTCTTCCCTCGGATTAGGAGACCAAAACTGCGCAATACTCCAGGTGTGGTCTTACCAAGACCTGTACAACTGCAGTAGAACCTCCCTGCTCCTATACTCAAATCCTTTTGCTATGAATGCTAACATAACATTGGCTTTCTTCACTGCCTGCTGCACCTGCATGCCTACTTTCAATGACTGGTGTACCATGACACCCAGGTCTCGTTGCATCTCCTCTTTTCCTAATCGGCCACCATTTAGATAATAGTCTGCTTTCCTGTTTTTGCCACCAAAGTGGATAACCTCACATTTATCCACATTATACTGCATCTGCCATACATTTGCCCACTCACCCAGCCTATCCAAGTCACCTTGCAGCCTTCTAGCATCCTCCTCACAGCTAACACTGCCCCCCAGCTTCGTGTCATCTGCAAACTTGGAGATGTTGCATTCAATTCCCTCGTTCAAATCATTAATATATATTGTAAATAGCTGGGGTCCCAGCACTGAGCCTTGCAGTACCCCACTAGCCTGCCATTGTGAAATGGACCCGTTTACTCCTACTCTTTGCTTCATCCTGTATCTGCACTCAGGATGGCGTGATTGTAACTATGCATAGTCTTTATACTCACTTGATAGCATGCAACAAAAATGTTTTTCACTGTATCGCAATACATGTGACAGTAAACTAAATGTTGATGGCACATTTCTGAAAGCCATCAAAATAAGCTGGTCAATGAGTAAGTCACTGGGGAATTTTGATTTTTTTCCCCTCAAATATTGGGGAGAATATTGAACTCACTACCAATGTTACAAGATCAGTTTATTGTCACATGTACCAATTAAGGTACAGTGAAATTTGAGTTGCCATACAGCCATACTAAGTGATAAGCAACAAGACATATAACCACTTAAAAGTTAACATAAACATCCATCACAGCGGATTCCACATTCCTTACTGATGGAAAGTAATAAAGTTCAATCTTCTTTCTCTGTTCTCCGCGATCGGGGCAGTCAAACTATCCGCAGTCGGGGCGATCAAAGCCCCCGCAGCCGACGATCTAAGCCCTCGTCGGGGTGATCGAAACTCCTGCATAGGGGCAGTTGAAACTGTCCACAGCAGTGAGCTCCCGAGTCGGTCTCTTACCAGCGGCCACGGGCTTCAAGATGTTAAAGTCCACAGGCCCCGCGGTTGGAGCTTCGATCCTCGTCAAAGGGATCGCAAGCTCCGCGATGTTAAAGTCCCACAGACTCCTACGGCTTGGATCTCCCATCGGTCTCCAGGAAAGGCTGCCAACTCCACGACGTTAGGCCGCACTGGGAACGGAGGTGTGATACGGAAAAAAATGGCATCTCCGTCGAGGTAAGTGATTGAAAAAAAGTTTCTCCCAAACCCCCTTCCCCCCCACCACATAAAACAAACCGAGGAACACTAAAACATACTTTTTAACATATTAAAATTAACAAAAAGAAGAAAGGACAGACAAACTGTTAGCGAGGCAGCGACTGCCAGTGGCGTCACCATTGAGAATAACTAAGCGGTCAGACAGGAGCAGGCTTGAGTGTGACATCAACACTTGTGCTGATATGGTCCAAAACTATCGCGTATATCCATGTGATCCTGTTCCTTTCAAATATTCTATTTTTCACAGCAAAATAATGGGTTTGATGGAAAGCATATTGGATATATTTTATTCTTTCATTCCATTTGTACTGTTTGTTTATATCTCACCCAGAAATTCCCTTTTTTCAGAATGAAGGTGAAGTAGGAATAATCGAAAGTATTTCGTTGAAAAATTTCATGTGCCATGCTTGCCTTGGACCTTTTAAGTTTGGACCAAATGTGAATTTTGTGGTTGGAAACAATGGAAGTAAGTGATATCAGTTGTTAACTCTTGTTGCTGAATTTTTTGTGTTTTCTTCGCAACTACACACATGTCGTTTGCATCTTCAAGCAGAGTTCTGTAGGTTACCCTGAGAGTTTTTGTTAATTATATAGATAAATACTAATTAACAGAAATGTTTAAAATAGACTATACTTATGCTTCCTGTACACATAGTCCGAATTGCTGTTGTTATATTTTTGAGAAGATTTTCCATATTCAAATATCCTTTTTTATGACATTAAGTGACACTATTAGCTGTTTTTTCTGCTTTATATTTTGGTGGCAACTATATTTAATTGTTCAATTCCTGAGCCTGTATCTTGAAGAAGCTCCAATGCTCAATCATTTCTGTTAGTTTACCATATTCAGGAGGGTGCCATTTCGATCTATCTAGTCTGTACAACCCTGAAAGAGCTTACCTATTAGCCCCACTCCCATGGTCTTCCACAAGAGATAACAATCCTTTTTACTGCAATTATTTATTTAATTCCCTTTGGAAAGCTATTCATGTGTGGACGTCAATCTGTTGAACAGTTCATTCGAAAACCAAGCCACTTGGATGCACTTGACATATAAAATATGAAAAATAAATGCAGAGCAGCAGAGTTAATTACAATAATTCTTCCCCGCTGTTCCTGTTCAAAGCAAACTGTTTGATATTGCTTACTGCAATATTATGGTTATGTGTGTACGTGCATGTGCATTCATTCCTCATTGCTTTACTTTGTGTGGTATCTAGACTTCTATGCTTCATAGTTTACATATACCATAAGGAATACCAAAGAGGGTAGGTGACATAGTGTAAGAAGGAACTACAGATGCAGGTTTAAACTGAAAGTAGACACAAAAAGCTGGACTAACTCAACGGGACAGGCAGCATCTTTGGAGAAAAGGATTGGGTGAGGTTTTGGGTCGAGATCCTACTTCAGATTGTGCTCTACCACTATCTTCTGACTAAGTATCTGGTCTACAGCTCATATGGATTACCTTTTTACTTTGTAATAACAAGTCAACAGTCCTGGCAGCTAAATATTCTTCCCCTTAAACATTGCTGTTGCACCTGATAAGACTATGGGAAATACATAATATTTCCTACTTCAATTTACTAACGTTTCTACTTTATCTTAAAAAGTACAGCTGTTAGTTAATTATGGACCTTGAATTTGTTAATTGCAAGCTTCTTTTTACTTAGTAATATACTCACAGGATGGTGAAAATATTCTAGGGGGGGGAAAGGGGAAAAGATTGGTACATAGGGGTAGGATGGGGACCCACAGTCCCGTTTATATCAACGGGTCGATGGTGGAAACGGTCAAGAGCTTCAAATATCTGGGCGTGCACATCTCTGAAGATCTCTCCTGGTCCGAGAACACTGATGCAATTATAAAGAAAGCACATCAGCGCCTGTACTTCCTGAGACGATTACGGAGAGTCGGTATGTCAAGAGGACTCTCTCGAACGTCTACAGCTGCACAGCAGAGAGCATGATGACCGGTTGCATCGTGGCTTGGTTCGGCAACTTGAGCGCCCACGAGCGGAAAAGACTACAAAAAGTTGTAAACGCTTCCCAGTCCATCATCGGCTCTGACCTCCCTACCATCGAGGGGATCTACCGCAGTCGCTGCCTCAAAAAGGCTGGCAGCATCATCAAGGACCCGCACCATCCTGGCCACACTCTCATCTCCCCGCTACCTTCAGGTAGATGGTACAGGAGACTGAAATCTGCAACATCCAGGTTCAGGAATAGCTCTTCCCCACAGCCATCAGGCTATTAAACTCAACTCAAACAAAACTCTGAACATGAATAGCTCAATGCACTTTATTTGTTTATTTATTTATGTGTGTATCTATATATTCAATGGTACATGGACACACTGATCTGTTCTGTATTTATGCCTACTGTATTCTGTTGTGCTGAAGCAAAGCAATAATTTTGTTGTCCTATCTGGGACACATGACAATAAACTATCTTGAATCTTGACATAGAATCTTTTAAAACTTTGTTCTCCTCTGCCATCAGGTGGGAAGAGTGCCGTGCTAACAGCCCTCATAGTGGGGCTTGGTGGGAAAGCAACTGCCACAAATAGAGGATATTCCATAAAAGGATTTGTAAAAAGTGGTCAAAAGTAAGGTTTAATTATTATATTTTTAAATCAGTTTTATCTTATATATATATATAACTAAAACTCTGTCTTGTTTGTGGCTGTGTGTGTCTATCTGATTTATTCCTATTTTCCTCCAAACGCTAGGCCACAGCCTTCCCATTTTCACATATTCTACTCGCATTTTTCCCATGGAGGTGATAAACATCTTCCCGTTGCATTCTCACCTATATTTCCAAAGTTATTAATCGTTAAAAAATTTAAAAACGGCCCGAAAACCCGCATTTCGGGGAAAAAAAGTGTGACTTCACAATGCATTTGTAAGGCAGGACAGGACACTCTGGGAGGGAGGGGCATTCCAGCGCTGGCGGTGAACGAGGAATGGCGGCAGTTGCCGACGCCCGACACCTGGTGGTGCGGATGGTGCTGGAGCTGGAGTGAGGCCTGAACCTGGGGCTTGAGATGGGGCCGAGAGATGAAGTCGGGGCCTGCACTGGAGCTGAGGGCTGGGCCAAGAACCAGGCCGGGTTCCTGGCGCTGGTCTACAACCTGGGTAGGTCCAGGGGCAGGGAATGGGAATGAGGGGAGGAGGATGAGGGAAATGCAAAGTAGTACGGATTTTCTGTATTTTGTACGGAAATGCGATAAGAATACTGATGTACGATTTTGTGTTGTTAAATACGGATTTTAAATACGGAGTTCAGTTCAGTCTGAAGAAGGGTCTTGACCAGAAACGTCACCCATTCCTTCTCTCCAGAGATGCTGCCTGTCCCGCTCCAGGTTTAAACAGAGCGCTGTCATTTTAACGTATGGGAATTTAAACAAAGAGCTGTCGGCTATAGCGCTGTGGGTTCTAAATATAGTGCAACCGGCTAGAGTGCTATGGGCTTTAAACGTAGCGTTATGGCCACAGCGCTATTGGTCACAAACTGTTCTGGAAAATTCTCGCATAACAATGAGTCTTTAGAATTCTCTTTGAGCCTTTGATTATTTTTCAGGCAGTGGTAGAATTCTGGATAAGCCTAGTGGTGAAAGGTTACCAGTGAGATTGCAGTTACATTGGGATTGGCCTTGATTTTATTGAATGGACGGTGGGCTCAAGGGGGAGAGAGGGAGGGGTGGAGGGAGGGAGAGGAAGAAGGAGGGAGGGAATGAATAAGAGGGAGGGAGAAAAAAAGGAAGGAGGAGAGAGAGGGGGGTTACCAAAATGGCTTCTACATCATCATCTAGTGCTAAAAGCAGGAAGCAGCCGTTCAAACAGTAGTATAGAAAGAGATGGCAAAGAATGCACTGTCAAATAAGGTGCGTAGAAGAGTTGTCAATTGGTAGCAAATTTGTGCATTCTTGTACTCTTACATGGGTATGACCGCACAAAAATGACAGCAAAATTACTCTGCGTAAAATACTGATTTCCTCGGCAATATACTGATTTTCAGATTCTAGAATACTGAAATGTTCTGACAAAACTTGGCAGCTCTGGAAATGAGGAGGAGGGAGATGGGGTGGGGAGTGGGGTGGTAGAGGGAGATGGGGGGGGGGGGGGGGGTATGGAGGAGGGAGATGGAGAGGGATGGAGGAGGGAGATTCCCCCTCCCTGTCTACCCTCACCACCTCCCTCTCGGCCCCCCTCCCTCTCGGCCACCGTCCCTCTCTCAGCCCCCCCCCCCCCCCCCCCCTCCCTCTTGCCCCCCACCTTCTCGGCCCTCTCCACGCCCCCCTCCTCTCTCCCTCCCCCTACCCTCTCCCTCTCTACCCACCTCCCTCTCCTCTCTGCCCCCCTCCCTCTCTGCTTCCCCCCTTCCTCTCTACCCCCTCTCACTTTATACCCCCCCCTCCTCTCACTCTCTACCCCCCTCCCTTTTAAGCTAGGGATTGAAGAGGGAGGGTGAAGAGGAGAACGAGGGAGTGCTGGGGGATGAGGAGAAATGAGCCGCATCTGCGCAGTTCGGGGCTATGCGTGAGTGGTGCAATATTGCGTTGGGGGAACGGGTGAGTGGTGGAATCTTGCATTGGGGGAGCAGACCCAACGGGTCTGCACTCGGTCTAGTATCTCTTAAATGTGTTCATCAAATATTTTACATCATTGGCATTTTCTGTTTGATCAATAAGATGAGAATCACTGATCAAGAGAGTTAGATTTAGCTCTTGGGGCTAAAGGAATCAAGGGGTATGGGGGAAAAACAGGAACGGGATACTGATATTAGATCAACAATGATCATATTGATTGGCAGTGCTGGCTCAAAGGGCCAAATGGCCTACTCCTGCTCCTATTTCTCTATGTTTCTCAACACTTAAAATAATGATCAGTTCTGTAGCAACATATACATGTCCAAGATTGATGTTCATAAGTGATAGGAGCAGAATTAGGCGATTTGGCCCATCATGTGTACTCTGCTATTCGATCATTTCTTACCCATCTCTCCCTCCTAACCCCATTCCTGCCTTTTCTCCATAACCCCTGGCACCCATACTAATCAAGGTTCATCAAGACAATTTATTTATACAATTGTGGAATAAGGAGTGATCTCTTCAACCTGCAGTGCTGTGCAATTCAAGGAAGTTTGATCCTTCATCTTGATATGCGTTAAACAAAATTATTTTTGTTACTAGCACCTTATAGGGGAGAGAGAGAGACAGTTATGCAGCTTAAAAAAATAAATTAAATGTTTCTTCCTCAACATCTACAGCAAAGTTTTTAGAATGCTTGGGTTAATGATTATTTTTAAGTTATTGGTTCAAAATTTAAATGTGACAACATAAAAATGCTTGCAGTACTCTTGGTTTGCTTCGGTTGGAGTGCACTACTTGATATGTTTGCAATTTTATTATTGTGTTCAAGGACCCCATTGAAACCTCTAATTTATTTGAATGGTTAACTCAACGATCTATAAGAGGGCGTTGAATCCTCAAAAAGGTTGCAAAAATTAACTTTAATTTCCAACTTTTTAAAATTTCCAGTTCTGCAGATATTTCGATAACATTAAGAAACAGAGGACCCGATGCTTTTAAACCTGATAAATATGGGGAGGTTGTCATTGTGGAGCAACATATTTCTGGGGATGGAATAAGGCATTACAAATTGAAAAGTCAATCAGGTAAACCTCATTTTTGATTTCAAGTCATTTATTGGTTTGTGGACATCATTATTGCCCATCTGTAATTATCTTTGAAAATGCTGTTGATCCACCTTCCGGATCTGCTACAAGCCTTGTAGTGACAATAGTCCATGTGCTGTTGGGTAGCAAATTCCTGTATTTGTCACAGTGTTGTTAAGGCTATGTGTTTCTATGTCAGAATGTTGTTTAACTTGACGAGGAGCCTGCTTGTGGTGGTGTTTGCATGTGCCTGCAGGTCTTGGTGGTAGGGGTCACCGGTGCTGTACTGTTTGATTAAGGATCCCGGGAAGCCGGGTGGCTGGAGAATCCCAGCAAGGAGCAGCTATACATGGCAGGCCTGGCTCGCCCACCGCAGACGGTAGACCCAGCTGGACCATGCGGCAGGGCGCAGGAAGACAAGGTGGGCTGCGGCCTGTAGAGGGGAAGAAGAGGAACCGGTGAAAGTGAACTGAGGTTTTATCTCCCGTGTCTTCGAGGTTCGTTGCGGGAGGTGCCCCCAGGACACAAAGGTGGCCGGTCGAGAAGAGAAATGACTCAAAAATAATTACACTGTGTTTTGCACGTGACAATAAGCACTATTGCCTATTGATTAGCCCAGATGAGTAACAATGGTGCTTTGTTTTAAAGGGCGTACTATGGTTATGGTGTATACCAGTGGTGGATAGATGCCAAATAAGTTGGTTGTTTTAAGTTGAGGGTTAACTATGATATATTCAGAAAGTACACTATGCATTGCAGAAGACCTGCGATATCTGATGTTTGCAGAATTAATGCATATTTTATACCTTTTATATATACCTTTTTTAAAGCACAATAGCCCCACAAGAGAGGTGGCCAAACTTTGTTAAGAAATGTTAAAAGTAATGAATCAAAGAAGAAGGCTTACAATTTTTGCATAAAGGGTAGTAAGTTTGAGGATCGGGAAAATTTCAGAATCAAGAAATAGATAAGGAAATTTGAAATGGGATATTAGAGTGATCTTGTGAAAAACAAAAGTAGATTACCTAGAGGCTTCTGCAAATATGTACAAAAGGAATAATAATAGCAAAAATAAATTTGGATCTCATGATCTAAGAAATAAGTTATATTGGGGAATAACCAAATGAGGGGCAAATCAAACATTTAAAATTTTCCCTGCACAAAGGTAGATGCAGAGAAAAAACTTGAACAACAAAACTGAAATTGAACAATAGGTCAGTAGAGAATGTTGAGTGCAGTATTAGTTTAAGGAAGCTTTGGTCACCCCTCGTAAACTAGTTGGAGGAGTTGACCGGGATTTTTGAATATGGAGAATGGGAAAGTACTGTAAAATACGAACATTCTATTTGCTTTCACTGAAAGGTTTGGCCACCAATTTTATTCTTCGGGTTATTTATTTTTCTGTAGGTCACTTAGTTTCCACAAAGAAAGAAGAACTCAATACAATATTGGACCAATTCAATATCCAGGTAGGTTTTGTTCCCTCAAGATTCATGTCAGTGAAGTCTCGGTTGCTTTTACATACTGGTCCAGAAATGTATGATCCCATTTACTATCAAACCCACACAGCTCTGCAACTTTCCCAGTTCTTTGCAATCCTCCAGAACATTGATTCATTAATCTGTATGTCTGACACCAGCTCTAAATGAGCAGAAATTTACTCTATATCAGAATGTTGCAAAGGCAGAAGTCACCAATTGTATTTCTTAGCTATCACCTCCATTCGTTGATAAAGCAAACACGATTTCGGCAGCATACCAGCACAGTTAATAGAGCTGCTGCCTTACAGCTCCAACAACCCCTTGTTCAGTTTTTGATCTACTGTGATGTCTGTTTCAAGATTGCATTTTTGTTTCTGTGACTGGGTTTCCCTGCGATGCTCTGGTTTCCTCCACACCTCTAGGAAAAGCATGTTGCTAAGCAAATTGACCACTGTAACTTGTCCTAAGTATGCCGGAGAATGATAAAATCAGAGGGAAATTTATGGGAATATTGGAAATGGTTCAAAAAGGTGTTGGAGCAGTTATTGTAAATGGTGTTCTTGGTTTATGCCATCCAGTAGGAACTCTTTCTGCCTTGTATGATTGTCTCTTGCACTGAAATGACATTCTGACCATTCATCTGCTCATTGTGAAGACTGATAAATTTGATCTGAGCTATAATTCTGACTGTCTTAGCTCGTCTTTAAAACACTTACCTGTGCTTTTTGTTGCTTCTAAATCTGACTGTTGCTGTCGTCCTCAGTTCACCTTTTCCCATCACCCAAAAAACGGCATCCAAAACTACCATTTCCTTAATTCTTAAGTCTCGACCCGAAACGTCACCTATTCCTTCGTTCCATAGATGCTGCCATACCCGCTGAGTTTCTCCAGCATTTTTGCATACCTTTGATTTTCCTTAATTCTTATTAATTGGAGCGATTGTTTTCTTTCTAATAACCTTAGGATGCCCTTAAGATCTCTGAACTCTTCCAGTTCCAGCCCTAAACACATTTTAATCAGTGGCAGAACTCCAGGTGTTCATAATCTATATAACTTATTTGGATGAGGGGATCGAGTAATATATCTGAATTTGCCAATGATAGAAAGGAAGATGCAGAGCGGCTTCAGGAGATGTAGATACGATGTATGAATGGGAAAGAACATGGCTGTTGATATTGTGAAAAATTTTAGAAGTGGAAAGTTTAAGTAAATTTTTTAAACATAGAAAGATTTAAGTGTTGGTGTTCAGAGTGAATGACTACAAACCCAGTTGACCGATTTTTTCCAGAGATGCTGCCTAAACCCGCTGAGTTCCTCTAGCATTTTGTGCCTATCTTAGTTTATCGTGCCGGTTAGGTTTCATGAAAAGTTCAACCCAATGAATTTGTCCATTGGCTAATATCCACTATTCACTGGGCTTGATTCAATATATGTTGACAAGCAGTTGTAGTTTGCAAGCTGAATGTTGGCCTTCATTGCAACATGATTTGACCAGATGCATCTTGCCCACGTTGGACAGAGCCCAGGTGACACTGCACTTGGAATATTG